>NC_084799.1:167743351-167980851 GCF_963169125.1 Humulus lupulus
CTTTCCTTTTTATTGGTTTTCCTCCTTAGCCTGTTAGTAGCACTTAGAGCACGTTCTTAACCAAAGGACTCGGGTAGCGGGTCAAATTTCTGGTTCACCGATCACCGTAACTGTTCTGGGGTAACCAAGGCGTTCCAGTAGTAGTAGTAGTTACTTTTTGCATCATGCTTGATGTTGCTTCGCAAAAGTTTCTGAAATTCTTTTTTTTTATGCACTGTGTTTTTATCCATACGCACTTCTCAAGAACTTTGTATGTCTGCTGCTTTGTTCCATGCACATAATATCTCTTATGCCCCCCCAAGTGACTAAGAGAACGGGGAACTTGATCATTTGTGTTGCGACTAGCCCTCTGATTGACGGGGGGACCTACAAGGGGCCTCCTGCGCATGTGACGGCTCTCGTGAAAATTGAGCGAATTACTTATTTTGCCCAGTCGCCTGTAATGGCTAGCATGGAGGGCAAGTTGTTTATGTTCTCCCTGGTTGCCTGCAATGGCTCTCGTGTTCTAACGACCAAACCTGAGATCGAGTAGCAGCCCCTTAAGGTTCTTTGTAAAATGCCACTTTCTTTTTATCAGCTGGCCTGACTCAACGGGTTTTGCCATTCGATATTAGAACTTATAGGGAACTTAGAGAAATCAAAACTATCCTAAGGATGCCTATTTTTATTCCCATAAACGGTGGCCTACGGGCCTTTACATGGAGCTCACCTGAGTGTGATGCCAAACAAAATAATAATATTAAGAGCGAGTGCCTGGAGGCTGGTCTTTGATTACAAAAGTTGGGCATCAGCCCTATTACTGGTAGTACTTCTTTAAGTGCTCGTTGTTCCAATGCCTCATAATTAACTTGCCATTGAGCCTCGCTAGCTTGTACGTTCCTAGCGGCATAACCCCTTCTTCCAAGTAAGGTCCTTCCCAGTTCGGACCTAGGACCTCGACAGATGGGTCTCGCGTGTAGAGGAACACACGACACAGGACGAGGTCACCAATGAAGAACTTTCTATCCTTTCGCGAGCATTGAAGTAGCGAGCCACCCTTTGTTGCTAGGCTTCCACCAGCAAGTTAGCTTGCTCCCCCCCTTTCTTCTATGATATCTAGGGACTCGACAAGCAGTGCCTCGTTTTGCCCTTGATCTAAGTTTGTTCTTCTGTGCGACAGAATGTCTACTTCAACAAATAGCATGGCCTCGCAGCCATAGGTGGGCGCCGAAGGCATGGGGTCGATAGAAGTTCAGGTGGTGGTCTTGTAGGACCATAGTACCTCCGAAAGTTCGTCTGACCAAGCTCATTTTGCTTCCTCTAGGCGCTTCTTCAGAGTATCTTCGAGGGTCTTGTTAACGACCTCTACTTTTCCATTTTCCTGGGGGTGTGCCACTGTTGAAAATCTCTTCACAGTTCCATGGTGAACACAAAAGTTTGTGAAGTGTTCGTTGTCGAATTGAGTTCCATTGTCGGACACAATCTTATACGACAACCTATAACGGCAAGTGATATTCATCACAACACTTGAATGAACAAGAAAGATTTTACTAAAATAAAGTGCAAGTAATTACTAGACTATAACATAGGGTTCATCAACAATTCAAGCCACCTAAAAATTAGTTCATGGCTAAGTTAATAAACATTAATCCACAATCAATTCAGCCCATAATATTCATATTCAGAAATCAACTTAGAAAATATAAAATAAAGTTTAGAATTAGAAGAAAGAACAAATCCAAAATGAAGCTTGAGCTCTCTTTTTAGTTCTCCTTCTTCTTGTTGATTTCTAGTTTTCTTCTTCTTGCTGGTTTTTCTTTTCCAAAAATGGTTGTTCTCCTCTAATTTCGGCTGATGCTTCTCTAAGTATCATCTAGGTTTCCTCATTTTTCTCCCAAAGTACCATATTGCCCCTCCGCTTTGTAAAAAAATGTGGGCTCCTCTTTTCTTTTGGTAATTTCTCTCAATTTTTTACTCATACTTTCTGTACTTGCCACCTCAGCCACTATTCTAGCTCACCCCTTTGACTTTCCACATGTTCCTAGGTGTCCAAAAGCTGCCTAATCAAAATGTTTCAGCAAAACCTGATAATTCAGCCATCAAAAATTCAATTTAGATATTTTCACATGCTAGTTCATTCTTTGTACAAATATCTATCATGAAACTATTATCTTCAACCCATTGGCTATTAAAAACTACAAAAATAACTAAACTTAACTAAGATCGTAGAAACACCAAAGTTAGCTATAAAAGCTAAAAATAAACTAATATCACACACAATTTTTCCACAATTATAAGCTCAAAAGCACATTAAATAACTCTTTATTCAAGAGTTATCACACCCCAAACTTACGACATTACTCGTCCTCGAGTTATGACTCTAAAAAAAAAACACAAATAACAAAATGACACAAAGGGCACAAACTAAACAACAGAAGATAAGGAAACAACAAAGACAAAACACAACAACAGTGGACAAACTTTTCTATGCCAGTGGTAAAAAGGGGAAGGCTCTCGAGAAATTTTTATTTTGAATAAGAGAAACTGAATATTAATCTTTCACAAGTTTCAAACTAAATTCTTCAAGAATTAATGTTGCTGCCAAAATATGAATCAAGTGTTTCACCCTTTAATGCATGCATAGTTTTTTCTAAACATTTTCAATCACCAAAAATCAAGCTAGACCTTGGTCCTAAAGCTTAAATAATGTCTCCATAAGTTACTTAGTAATTTCCTCTCCACTAATGTAGACAAACACCACACCAAAGATCAAATAATGTAGCCACGTATTTCAACTAGGGATCAGAGATTTTTCCCTTGTGGATTTTTGGCATCCACACTTACCCCCCAGTCTATGAGAAGGTCTTTAGACGTCCTTGTAGATTTATTATGATGTTATACTTATTTTTCATGAGTGCAATACTTGCATTATTCATGGAGGCATATAAAGCAGCGAAGGATATAATTCAGCACTATTGGGTGATGAGGACCTTGCTATGCGAGATAGTCTCGCACAGCGAGACCCTCTCAGATGGTGAGGCTTGACTCCTTTTCTTCGTGCTTCATCCGTTGACATCCTGGGGCCTTCATCGGCCTTCCTTCCAAGGATAAGGCTTATACGAGGCTTAGGGGCACGTTAATCATTTAGACAAGAGTGTTTGGAAGCACTAGGCCTTCATCGGCCTCTCAGTTGGTCTCGCATGCTAGGACCCTCTTGCTGTGCGAGGCCTCTTAACCTTCTTTTGTGTTTCCATGACTTCATTCTTCATTTATGCATGAAGGTGGCATTTATATAGATGTACAATGAAGGAATGGAGCCCGATTAAGCTATAAAGTCGAGGGTAGTCTTGCCGCGGGAGGGTGCCCTTGCTATGCGATATCCTCTTGCAAAGTGTGAGGTGTCTCGTCGCCTTGTTTTTCTTTAGTCTAGGACTCTGACAAGCCATTCTCTCTCTTTTTTTGTGTGTGAGGGACTTTCGTAAGTTCTCATGGTCAATAACTTTATTTTGAAAGGGTTCCCTTTGGGACCCCTCTACTGCGTGTGATTCGTGTCTGTTGGTGCACCTTGATTACTCGTAAGGATATGCTGACTCTTTGGGTTCTCGCTATCCTTTTATGTATTTTTGCGTGCGCATTTTATTTTGTGCGAGAAGCATCCTTCTCGTCATTATGCATAGTACTATTTTTGCAAGCGTCTTCTTCGAGACCCTTTTTGCAAGCATCTTCTGTGAGACCCTTTTTCGCAAGCGTCTTCTTTGAGACCCTTTTTCGCAAGCGTCTTCTTTGAGACCCTTTTCATAAGTGTCTTCTTTGAGACCCTTTTTTGTATTTTGAGGTGATCTCTCCTCGAGTCGGGACCCTTGTAGGGAGATGGTCCTTGTGAAATCTTGCGAACAACTATTTTCAAGGCACGTTTTTCCCTTGGTAAGGCAACTCAGTCGATCTAGACTTGGGATCTCTTTGGGTTCCCCTTTCGTCTTTTGCGACGTGGTCCCTTTACAGGATGGGGTTTTCTGTGACGAGGTAACTTTTGAGGGACCTTTTGACTTTTTTAGATTCTATAAGGGTAGCTAGTCCTTATAGATTCAAATGTTGTCTCATAAGGTTCACTGCTCTCACATATATGTATTATAAATATTTGTATATATATATATGTATGTCGCAAGGCTAGATGCCTGTTTCGCACTTGGCCAAGTACCTATTGGGGCTCGTGAGGCTAGGCGCTTCTTTGCACATGGCTAAGTGCCTGTGGAGGTTCGCGAGGTTGGACACCTAATTTGCGCAAGGCGAGATGCCTGTTGAGGCTTGCGAGGCTAGGCACCTATTTTGCATGGATAGGTGCATGTTGAGGTCGGGTCCAATACCTTGTAAGTGGTTTGTCAGATCTTTCTTGCTAAGTACTTTGTTTTTTCGTTCTCTCCGATATGCTTTAACGATTCCAGATCTCTAGAATCAGCTAGGCGACTCCTTTGGATCTTTATGGGAGGCGATTGTAATGATTTGATGAATCCTACTAGCTTCTTCTTTGAAGCCTTTTTGTAGTCCTCTTCCAATTTTCAACTTGATCAGCGACTCCTCTATCACAACGTTCTCTTCTACACGGAATCTTCAGACGTATTGGTAGAACGGTGATCGAAGGAAGATTCGCTTTCCTCAACATGCAAGTTCTTATGGCCCTCTTCCACACGTATATACTTCTGTGCTCTTTCAAAGAAGTCATCTAAGTTTGTAACCTCTTTCTTGAGCATGTTACCCCATAACCTGCTTCCTGGACGAACTCCGGCTGTAATAGCCATCTTGAGCTCCTCTCTAGTTGAACTTCCCAACTTGATTGCTTCCATATTAAACCTATGGATATAGCTCCTTAGACTTTCATTCTCACCTTGTTTTTATGCTAGCGAGGCTGGTAATTGGTATAATATAATCACAGACTGCACGGTGTTGCTGAAGAAATTCGCCAGAGAATTGCTTCCACGACTTGATGGTTCCTGGCCTTAACCTCTTGAACCACTTGTACGCAACTCCTTTAAGTGTAACGACAAAGCAATGGCACTTTGCTCTGCTATTGACCCCCCTTAACCTCATCAAGTTATTGAAGGAGTCTAAGTGATACTTTGGATCTGTAGTGCCCTCGTACGAAGCCATGTGAGGTTCCTCGCATTCTGGGTGAGGGGTATAACAAATGGAGAACTGTGTTTTGTCACCGTCCATGGGTATGGTGGTTTCTCCTCGTGCATGCTTTTCCCTCCTATGATGGGGAAAGGGTATGCTCGACCTTCCTTGTAATAGGTCATTCAACACCTCCTGCATGTTCTTTATTGCGGCTTCCAACCTTCTATTTTTTATGTGCAATTCGTGTAGCTCATCCTCGTAAAAGCGAGTTCTAGAGCTGGGACTCACAGAGTGCACCTGCAAACTGTTGTCAGGCCTGTGCAAAGAGGGGCATAGGTCCCACTGTCCGGAGCGTGGTGCAATCGGTGGTTGAGGAGGAGGGTGCATACTCAGGCCACACACATGGGTCGTAGATGGTTCACGATGACCTCCCCTAGGTTGGAAAGCCAGGAGTGTTGCCTCCTTCTCCTCTCCAGTGGTTGAATGTTCCGCCGGCATGTCTCCATTATCAGGTGGTGGAGGGTCTCTTCTGGAGGCTTTCGGTTGGCCTCCGTCAAGGTGGATCTCAGCATCATGAGATCCCCGTAGGCGTTTTGAATGCGTTGGCATTTTTTCTTGTCAAAATAGATGGAAGAACAACGGTTTGATAGTCATCGTTCCCACAAACGGCGCCAAGCTGTTGACAATGAGAACTCGTCAACGATGTTAGATCGGAAAACACAAAGTTTAGTAAGATAATAACTAAATGAGAATTTAGAATAGACTTGAGGAAGGATAAATGCATATCAATAATGGAGTAAAAACTCGTATATTGTTTAATAACCTCTGTCTACAAAGAATTTTCCAACCACCTTCAATGATGAAGTGAGGCCCTATTTACAGGTGAGCTCTAATGGCTCTTGGTACATTGTGGTCCCAAAGAGACAAAGAGCTGTATATTCAGGCTGTAGGTGGTAGTAGTGTTGGAGGAGTTGTGGTCGGCTCCAATATATGTCAGGGGTCTCCGAAAGTACTCCTCCCTTGGTACCATGTCGTACCTCCACTACTTGTTGGGTACGAATGTTAGAGTTGCGTCTCTGTCCTCCTCAAGGTCATACATCTCGTACTCGTGGGCATGCCTTGTACCTGATGGTTCTTTTTCCTATTTCAAAGATTAGACCTTTTCACCAGGCTTTCTTATAGTTGGTTAAGTGTTGTAGAACTTATGGGTTGTCATGGAAGTTATGGCGAGGCAAGGCGCCTTTCAAGAGTCTTTATCCTGGCAAGATGTGGGGTCTCGCATGGACCTTGAGCACAAGGCATGGAGTCTCACATGACAAGGCTTGCGGGCCAATGGTGAGGCATGTCCACGGGACCTGGCGTGAGGCGCTGCTACACGGCCTAGGTGGTGTCCGCGGGACCTGGTGCGGGGCGCTACTGCGCGGCCGATGTAATGCCCTGGTTACCCCAGAACAGTTATGGTGAACCAGAAATTTGACCCGCTACCCGAGTCCTTTGGTTAAAAACGTGCTCTAAGTGTAATTAACAGGTTAAGGTGGAAAACTAATAAAAAGGAATGGATATTTTTCATTACAAACTGCTCTGCAGAGCTAATTAAAACATTTACAAGTTGTTCTCAGTACAAAATAGTCATTATTGTCTCAAATTTACAACTCCGCCTACCTAAGAGACAAAAATAGGGTAAACCCCCTAGTTCCTCTGAGAACACCTTGGCCGTGGTGGTCAAGCGGCCGCATATGTATGTTGGGGTTTTATGCCCTAATTAAAACTCAAATTCTTTGTAATCTCATTTTATTATCAATAAAAGAATAGAAATCATTTTTTGACTTGGTCAATCACTTTGCTCACATGTTTTATTTTCATGATTATTTGTTTAATATAAACTTCTATTAAATCCCAAGAATATAGCTAATCTTATTTATAGTGACGTAATCACACTGGAATATAAATATGATTATATGTTCAAAATAAGTTAGTCCTAAGATTAGTCAGTGCACCAGATTTACACTGACTTTCCAATCTACGATATGATTTACTTACACATTATAGTGTTATGTTCTTTACAGAACATTAGCAAAGTAGATAAGATCGGATGTATTTGTTACATCGGACAGGACCGATATTGACAGTTGATAAGATAAGTAAACATACTGTTATTATCTATTCTAGTCATATCATATAGTTGACCATAGGTCAATTCAATCTCAATTCTGAGTGGTTAGTATTCTAACTGATTGTATTATTTGAGTTCTTTGACTTGTTCGTTACCAGCTTACCCTACGGACTAGCCCATACTTACATCTTGGGAACTCGGTAGTATAATTGAGTGGGAGTGTTAATCATAGATAAGAACATCTATAGCTTCTGATGAAGAAGTGAAACAATGGTTTCCTTTTAGTTTGGTTCAAGGTGCTAAATGATAGAGATCTCATTTCAGTAATTAAACTAGTTTACTAAAATATCATTTACAAGGAACTAAGTGTTTTAAGGATAAAATACAATGAGGGGTAAAACGGTATTTTAGTCCTATCTCATTGTAGACCGTCTATAGAGGATTGAGTGACAATTATGGTTGTAACAATGGATAATTAATAGCGTATCTATATTTATTATAGAGCGTTCTATGAATTCAAGAGTGCAATTCCAAGTCTATAGTGGAGTCACGAGGAATTCATAAGTTGGTAAATTTATTTGTTAGATTTATGATAACTTATTGGAGCTTGATTTCATAGGCCCATGGTCCCCATTGTACCTTGGATAAAATCGTCTAGATAGTCTCAATTAATTGATTTAACCATCAATTAGAATTATCAAAGTTGACCAGGTCAATTTTGGATAGTTTCACAGAGTTGTGTAATTTTGAGAAGAAAAGAAAATTTATGGCAGATTTATTAATTAAGATAAATTGGTATCTAAATTAATAAATAAATTTAAATCAAGGTTCAAATTATAAATAATTAATTTGATAAAGGATTTAAATAATTATTTAATTAATTAAATCAATAGAAAATAATACAGGCCTTGATTTTAAGTCCAATGGGCTTATAATCAAATGAGAAATTTCACGGGCCTATAGCCCATGATAATTTCGACCTAGGGCTTCAAAATGGCCATTATTTTATTGATTTTTTAATTAAATTAAATGGTCTAATTGAGTCTATAAAAGGAGTGCTTAGAGAGAAGTCAAAACATAAGTTTTATAAGTCACAAGTCAGATTTTCTGATAGTTTTATATTCTCTCTAAACACAAGTCATTTTCTAAGCCACTTTGTTATTTTCTCTTCTTCTCTCTATATCTATCTCATGTGTTGAGAATTGCCCACACTAGTCTAGGTGGTTCTAAGGATACATTGGAAGATTGTGAAGAAAATAGAAGATCGGTTCAGTTTCTTGATAATACTCTGCGACAGAGAGGATACAAGAGTTAGAGAAACTGAAGGAAGGACTCTTTAATTCCGATGTGTATACTGTAAGTATTCTATTCTTTGTTTCTCTTTGAATTCAATTTTAGAAACATGTTTTAGGCTATCTCGTATTAATTTGTTTAATATTAGATATACATGAAAATAAATAAAGATCTTGTATAAGCTAATCCAACAATGTACACATCACCACCTAAGCTCTCCACTCAAGGCTGGGTGAGCTTTTCTTTCCCTTTACCTGCACCACATAGCACCCATGAGCCAAGGCCCAGCAAGAAAACATAATAAAGCATGATATAATATCATCAATGATCGTAATAATCATTCAAGACCATCAATCCAAACAAATAGGTGACAGTCGCAATAGTCACAAAAGTGGGTACAGCCCCCTCTAGCCATGTGACGATAGGGTCACTCGGGCTTAACTGATAAGTGAACCTTTCATAAGTTTGAACAGGATAGGTGTATGGTGACTGGTCACCAACATAACCCTCCTCATGACTTAAAGTTATAACCCTGGAACAGCATTCCTTAGCCATGTGACAAACAGCCACCGGGGCCATATGCCCTGGCTCTGAATAACTGGTCTTAGACCAGACAAGCGCTTATAAGTTCATCGACCTTAGGGCCGGTCCAGCGTTAATGCCTTAGAGTCATTCAACGCTGATATCGATTAGATCTAATCTTCAACAATTCAAGAGAGATTTTACTAAAATAAAGTGCAAGTAATTACTAGACTATAACATAGGGTTCATCAACAATTCAAGCCACCTAAAAATTAGTTCATGGCTAAGTTAATAAACATTAATCCACAGTCAATACAGCCCATAATATTCAGATTAAGAAATCAACTTAGAAAATATAAAAATAAAGTTTAGAATTAGAAGTAAGAACAAATCCAAAATGAAGCTTGAGCTCTCTTTTTCGTTCTCCTTCTTCTTGTTGATTTCTGGTTTTCTCCTTCTTTCTTGCTGGTTTATCTTTTCCAAAAATGGTTGTTCTCCTCTAATTTTGGCTGAAGCTTCTCTAAGTATCATCTAGGTTACCATATTGCCCCTCCTCTTTGTAAAAAATGTGGGTCTCCTCTTTTCTTATAGCATTTTCTCTCAATTTTTTTACTCATACTTTCTGTACTTGCCACCTCAGCCACTATTCCAGCTCACCCCTTTGACTTTCCACATGTTCCTAGGTGTCCAAAAGATGTCTAATCAAAATGCTTCAGCAAAATCTTCTTTGCTGCAGAAAAACCTGATAATTCATCCATCAAAAATTCAATTTAGATAGTTTCACATGTTAGTTCATTCTTTGTACAAATATCTATTCATGAAACTATTATCTTCAAGCCATCGGCTATTAAAACCTACAAAAATAACTAAACCTAACTAAGATCATAAAAACACCAAAGTTAGCTATAAAATCTAAAAATAAACTAACATCACCCACAATTTTTCCACAATTATAAGCTCAAAAGCACATAAAATAACTCTTTATTCAAGAGTTATCAGTGGTCGCTCGCTATTTGGCTGGAAAAGGTGGACCGGAAGCTTCCTCTCTCCCAGCAAGCAAGACGAGATCACCAATTATCTCTAGTCAGGTGAGCATCGGCCAGTCCTTTGACTAGATCCCCCTAAAAAGCGTACGTGCGGGTCTCCTCGCATGTGGAGCTAGACCAATTAGCTATTGCACTTTCTTCAAAGGATGGCTACTTCCAAGCCCACCTCCTAGTTGTCAGTGCTCTACTTACTTGAATACCAATCGTGTTGAGTTGTGATCACCTCTTCTCGAAACAAAAGAGATATAGGAGTTAGGAACACCTACGGCCTCTGAAAGAAGCATTTGGAAATGACTTGTCATGGGCTTATGCGATGAAGAATGATTTGCTCGTGAAAAGAACTCGTGGGACCAAAAGAAAGATTGATAACTGATGTCAGGTTGAGAGCGTCTATTGTCTTTATAGAGGAATAGTACAATCTTGGACTAGCCCCCACCAAAAGATCTCATTCTGAGGTTCACGACTGACCTAACCAGATCTCCCATTGAATTTAGCTTTGTTCACCCCTTGATTCAACTGCCTAGTTCTTCAAGCCAAGAAATGGTTCCTAACCTCATGAAAATCAGAGTATGGCATATCCGACTATCTGGCAGCTTGGATAAGTAACACGATGAACCATACCTGTATCTCTAGGCGTTATGCACCCCGACCCAAGTCCCCATGTTCGCTCTTTTCTGCCCGCAACCCAATAAGTTGGCTTTGCCTTCGTTGCTAAGTCAAGGTCACAGGTCTCTGAGTTAGCCCGCGCTTTTTTGAAGAATCCCGCACCCATGGGCATACGACCTAGCAGGCCTTCCCTTTCCATCAGAGCTTCATGGGTGTTGCCTCGATATAAATCCTTCTATCGTGTGAGAGGCAAAAATGCAAAGCCAAACCTGTTCTAAGCAAATTTTGTCGAGATAAGGACTTGCAAAAGTCGAGTAGTCGGAGAAGATAAGTGAAATCACAACTTGGAATGGATGGCTCATAAGCCTGTATATGCCAAGTCTAACTCTTCTAAGTAGTAAAACCCCCACGGAGCGATAAAGGAGCCTTTTATCCATTGAGCAACGGCCCTTCCACTCAGCACCGTCGGATCTACCGGATTATGGAGTGTGTGAAAATTCCAACTTTTTCTAACATTATTAATGGAGAACCCTCCAAAAGTTTCAAGAGCTCGAGGGGACTTCGGCAGGGTGACCCATTTTCTCCACGCGTGCACACAAATATAATCGCAAAGGTGCTTTATCTTCGACAATCTATTCTACTACTTGTTCTAATGAATGATATGGGTTTTCAAAATGCTTAGGTCGGTGGTACCGCTCAGATTATGGCCAATCTTCCTACCCATGTGCGGTCCAGGCTTAGAGCACGTGAAACTCATCACTACCTCATAAGGGCATTGACATGTACCTAGGCAGCGCAGGCGTTATCGGGAATTGAGAAAACCCAAATAGGTGAAAAGGATAGTAAAAAAACTCTATACGAGATGTGAGTAGTTGGTAGAATAGGCTGCCTGAATGCCTCCTTGGTTCTGGATGAAGCCAAGTCGATAGAAACGTGTAGCGATCGAACTGGGCAAGCATATCTTTTGCTTTGTTGAGGTAGGCTGTCATGCGTAGTCCACAGGCCTAGTACTCGCCAAGGATTTTTTAACGCCCTACTACCCAGGGACCATTACGTTGTGCATTTTAAACAGTGATAAACTCGCTAACCGAGCCATTTGTCCATAATCGTGTAACTAAGTATGATTAACGGTTTAGTGTTAAAAATTTTGGTCAAAGATACAACGTTTCACTAAAACGTTTACTGTAGACATTGGGATCCCAAAAATATATTTTAAAGGTTAATTACAATAAAATATTTACAACCAGTCGATCTAAGTAGTAAAATAGGGTTTATCCCTAGTTCCTCTTTATACCCTCGGTCGTGGCGGTCGAGCAGCCGCATATGTACACATCATCACCTAAGCTCTCCAACTCAAGGATGGTCTAGCTTTCTTTTGCCTTTACTTGCACCACATAGCACCTGTGAGCCGAGACTCAGCAAGAAAACTCAATATGCTCATGAACAGGTAATGATATGTTACTGAATCATAATAAGCATGCCTAGCAATAATAGCCCTATTCATGCATGCAAGCAAGTCCAAATAAGTGATTTTGGGCCCTGCCCTCCTGTATGGATGACTATCAAGTCAGTCCTAAGTGAATATCAATAATGATTCTGGTAATCATGCTGGGGCTTGCAGCCCAATCAGATAAGTGACTATGGAGTCATGAACTTGGGTTCCCCTCCCTAACCAGATAAGTGACTATGGAATCACGAACTTGAACCAGATAAGTGACTATGGAGTCACGAAATTAAACCAGATAAGTGGCTATGGAGTCATGAAATTGAATCAGATAAGTGACTATGGAGTCATGAAATTGAACCAGATAAGTGACTATGGAGTCACAAACTTGAACCATATAAGTGAGTGTGGAGTCACGAACTTGAACCAGATAAGTGACTATGGAGTCGCGAACTTAGGCTTTGCACCCTTAGCCATGTGACGTTGCAGTCACCTGAGCCTTTTGTCCCTGACTCTATGTAACTACCCTTTAGACTAGACAAGCGCTTTTAGTTTTCATCAAACTTGGGGTCGGTCATGTAAGGGAAACTTATACAGGATCTTTATTTGTTTTCATGTAGATCTAACATTAAACAAATTAATATGATATAACCTAGAACATGTTTCTAAAATTGAATTCAAAGAGAAACAAAGATAAGAATACTTACAGTACACGCAGCGGAATGAAAGAGTCATTCCTTCAGTTTCTCTAACTCTTGTATCCTTTCTGTCGCAGAGTATTATCAAGAAACGGAACCGTTCTGTTAATTTCTTCACAGTCTTCCAATGTATCCTTAGAATCACCTAGACTAGAGTGGGAAATTCTCAACACATGAGATAGATACAGAGAGAAGAAGAGATAATAGCAAAGAGGCTTAGAAAAGGACTTGTGTTTAGAGAGAATCTAAAACCTATCAGAAAATCTGACTTGTGACTTGTCAAACTTGAGTTTTGACTTCTCTCTAAGCATTCCTTTTATAGACTCAATTAGGCCATTTAATTTAATTAAAAAATCAATAAAATAATAGACAATTAACAGCCCTAGGTCGAAATTATCATGGGCGTGAGGACCGTGAAATTTCCCATTTGATTATAAGCCATTGGACTTAAAATCAAGGTCTGTATTATTTTCTATTGATTTAATTAATTAAATAATTATTTAAATCCATTATTTATAATTTGAACCTTGATTTAAATATATTTATTAATTTAGATACCAATTTATCTTAATTAATAAATATGTCATAATTTCTCTTTTCTTCTCAAAATTACATAACTCTGTGAAACTATCCAAAATTGACATGGTCAACTTTTGATAATTAAATCAATTAATTGAGACTATCTAGATGATTTTATCCAAGGTACAATGGGGACCATGGGCCTATGAAATCAAGCTCCAATAAGCTATCATAAATCTAACAAATAAATTTACTAACTTATTAATTCCTCGTGACTCCACTATAGACTCGGAATTGCACTCTTGAATTCATAGAACGCTCTATAACAAATATAGATACGCTTTTAATTATCCATCGTTACAACCATAATTGTCACTCAATCCTCTACAGACGGTCTACAATGAGATAGGACTAAAATATCGTTTTACCCCTCATTGTATTTTATCCTTAAAACACTTAGTTCCTTGTAAATGATATTTCTGTAAACTAATTTAATTACTGAAATGAGATCTCTATCATTTAACACCTTGAACCAAACTAAAAGGAAACCATCGTTTCACTTCTTCATCAGAAGCTATAGATGTTCATATCTATGATTAACACTCCCACTCAATTATACTACCGAGTTCCCAAGATGTAAGTATGGGCTAACAAACAAGTCAAAGAACTCAAATAATACAATCAGTTAGAATACTAACCACTCAGAATTGAGATTGAATTGACCTATGGTCAACTATATGATATGACTAGAATAGATAATAACGGTATGTTTACTTATCTTATCAACTGTCAATATCAGTCTTGTCCGATGTAACAAAAACATCCGATCTTATCTAGTTTGCTAATGTTTTGGAAAGAGCATAACACTGTAATGTGTAAGTAGATCATATCGTAGATTGGCAAGTCAGTGTAAATCCTGTGCACTGACTAATCTTAGGACTAACTTATTTTGAACATATAATCATATTTATATTCCACTGTGATTACGTCACTATAAATAAGATTAGCCATATGCTCTAATTTTAATAGAAGTTTATATTAAACAAATAATCATGAAAATAAACACATGTGAGCAAAGTGATTGACCAAGTCAAAAAATGATTTTCTATTCTTTTATTGATAATAAAATGAAATTACAAAGAATTTGGGTTTTAAATAGGGCATAAAACCCCAAAAAAACTCCCACTTGCACTAATTGAAACTAATGTCTTAATTCTACTAATCTCATTTCCTTGATATGCTTATCAAATGTAGCTTATGGTAGTGTCTTTGTAAACGGATCCGCAAGATTGTCTTCAGTTGCAATCTTCATAACCTTCACATCTCCCTTGGCCACATATTCTTGAATAATGTGATACTTCCTTTCTATATGCTTACTCCTCTTGTGACTTCGAGGTTCTTTCGAGTTGGCTATCGCTCATGTATTGTCACAAAACAACACAAGCGGTTTATCCATTTCTAGAACAACACCAAGATCTGAATAGAACTTCTTTTGCCAGACTATTTCCTTAGATGCTTCTGACGCGGCTATGTACTCAGCCTCCATGGTGGAATCTGAGATTGCAGACTGCTTTACGCTTCACCAAATCACAGCTCCACCCCCAAGAGTAAACACCATTCCAGAAGTAGACTTTCTGTCATCGACATCAGTCTGAAAGTCTAAATCGGTGTAGCCTACAGGGTTCAGAACACCACCCCTGTAGACTAACATATAATCCATAGTCCATCTCAAATACTTCAGGATATGCTTAACAGCTATCCAATATTCCGGTCCTGGGTTTGACTGATACCTGCTCACTGCTCCCACTGCATAGCAGATATTTGGTCTAGTACACAACATGGCATACATCAGACTTCCAACTGCAGATGCGTAAGGAACTTTTCTCATTGCATCTTCATCTTCAGGAGTCTGGGGAGACTGCTTCTTTGAAAGATGAATTCCATGGCGGGACGGTAGACGCCGTAATTTGTCATTGAGAAATGTTCAAGCACTTTATCAATGTAAGCTGCTTGAGAAAGAGCTAAGAGTTTGTTCTTTCCATCCCTGATGATCTGGATACCTAGAACATAACTTGCTTCACCCAAATCCTTCATCTTAAATTGAGTGCTCAGCCAATTCTTCACATCTGATAATTTCTTAACATTGTTTCCAATGAGTAGGATATCATCGACATAAAGAACCAGGAATACCACTATTTGATTTTCCTTCAGTTGGTAAACACAGGGCTCATTAATATTTTGTTCAAAGCCATAGGTTTTGATTATTTCTTTAAACCTAAGATTCCAGGAACGAGAAGCTTACTTAAGTCCATAGATGGACCTATTCAACTTGCAAACTTTTCCTTCTTGTCCAGATACTTTAAATCCTTCTGGTTGATCCATATAAATGACTTCGTCAAGCTATCCATTAAGAAAAGTTGTCTTGATGTCCATTTGCCAAATCTCATAGTCGAGAGCAGCTGCTATGGATGGGAGGATGCAAATGGATTTGAGCATGGCTACCGGACTAAAAGTTTCCTCATAGTCCACGCCTTCTCTTTGGGTATAACCCTTTGCCATTAATCAAGCTTTATAACTCTCGATATTTCCATTAACACCTTGTTTCTTCTTGTAGATTCACTTGCACCCAATGGCCCTAAAGTCACTAGTGCTTCCACAAGATCCCAGTCGAAATTTGAGTACATGGACTCCATTTCCTATTTCATGGCTTCGAGCCATAATTCCTTTTCAGGGCTAGCCATTGCCTGCTTGAAAGACAACAGATCATCATCACTAGTGTCACCAACAACCATATTGGTTTCACCATCCAAACCATAGCGAACTGGGTTCCTAGAAACCCTCCCACTACGACGAGGCTCCGCGACTGTTTACTCAGGAACAGTGGTACTTTCTTCATTTAAATCGACTTGCGTCGGTTGGACGTGAAGAGTGGGAATTTCATCATCGACTCGTGATGATGACGATGGAACATTGGTTGGATTCAATTCTTTAACCATCTACTCTAAAACTACTTTGCTGCGAGGTTTAAAGTTCTGGACATAGTCATTTTCCAGAAAAGTAGAATTTGTAGAAGTAAACACTTTCTTTTCTAAATGACTATAGAAAAGTCCACCCCGAGTACCTTTAGGATAGCCAACAAACATGCAAACTTTAGTTCGCGGTTCTAGCTTTCCCTCCTTTTTTCCTTAGGACGTGAGCGGGACACCCCCAGATTCTATAATGGCGTAAACTAGGTTCACGACCATTCCAGCGCTCTAAAGGTGTTTTGGGGATTGATTTTGATGGCACGACATTGAGAATGTCATTCGCGGTTTCAATTGCATGTCCCCAGAACGAAGTTGGTAGAGTTGAGTAACTAAGCATGCATCTAACCATTTCCAATAAAGTTCTGTTTCGGCGTTCCGCTACACCATTTTGTTGCGGAGTACCTGGGGCAGTAATTTATGATAAAATCCCAAGTTCAGTTGAATGATCTTGGAACTGCATATCCAAATATTCTCCACCCCTATCAGATCGCAAAATCTTTAATGTTTTACCTAATTGGTTCTGAGCCATTGCTAGGAATTCCTGAAACTTTGAAAACGTTTCTGATTTCCTATGCATTAGGTAAAGACGTGAGTATCTAGAGTAATCGTCAATGAAAGTGACGAAATACTCAAAACCACCCCTGTCTTGTACATTCAAAGGTCCACAAACATCTTAATGCACAAGACCAAGTGGTTCTTTGGCCCTATCACCCTTTGCAGAGAATTGGACGCTTGGTCAGTTTGCCTTCTAGACAAGATTCACAGACAGGTAATTCACCTAAGGTGAGTTCCCTCAAAGGTCTGTCCTTTGTAAGTCTTTGAATCCTATCATAGCCAATGTGACCTAGTCTCAAGTGCCATAAATACGCCATATTATTGTTATCGGTCTTTTGATGTTTATTGGTCCTAGGTTTAGCTACTTTGAATAAATCATTATTAAGAGCGATGGGTTCGTTAGGTCACAGAATATAAAGCCCGTTTTCCAAACAGGCAATACACAATTGTGATCCATTGAAAGAAATAGATATATTAAAACTTGTGAAAGTCATAAAAAATCGTTCTAATTGCAACATGGAAACTAAAATTAAATTTCTACTAAAATCTGGAATAAAAAATACATCTTTTAAAATTAAAAATTTATTTCTGAACTTCAGACGAGCTCTTCCTCTAGCTTGGACCGCAACGAACGCTCCATTTCCAACTCTAAGCTTTAAGCCGCCTTCGTTCACTTCCTCCCACGATTCAAGAAGCTGTAAAGAGTTACAAACATGGTTAGTAGATCCAGAATCAATAATCCAAACAAATTTATCATTCTCTAAAATACATGTTCCCAAGATAAATGAAGTATAATCATTACCTTTGTTTTTATCTGCTAGAAACTTGGGGCAATCTTGTTTCCAATGCCCCTTCTCTTTGTAGTGAAAACATTTACCTTTACCTTTCTTTTTTTTCTTGTTTTTCCCCTTAGGCATATGTGCACTTGGTTGTGCACTCGCCTTTGCAGGCTTGGGGTTGTTGTTTTGCCCACCTTTCCTCTTGTTTCCAGCTTTTGAAGACGAAGCTTGGTTAGCTTCAGCCTTAGCTGGATCAGCAGTTGCAGCAGTCTTCTTTTCTCCTCCCTTATTAGGTCCACCCATGATAGACTCAAAAGTCTGAAGCTCATTCATGAGCTGCGTCAAACCATAGTGGAGTTTATTCAACACATAGTTGGTGGTGAATGGAAGGAAAGATGGAGAAAGACTGTTGAGGATTAAGCCAACTTGAGTTTCCTCATCTATTATGGGTCCGTGCAGTTCAGCTTCCTGAAAGTAGTTTGTCATCTTGATCAGGTGATCATGAACATGTTGAGAAGGTGCCATTCGAGCATTGGCATATTTCTTGGTGGCCTCAAAACGAGTCTGCGCTGACTTGGCACCAAACATGTCTTGGAGCTGATCCATGATTTCGTATGTTGTCTCGACATTCTCCATCTTTATCTTGAGAGTGTCGACCATACTAGTCAACATGTAGTACCGCGCCTTGTTGTTAGCCGCCTGCCAACGCTCATACCTGTCCCTCACAGACTTGGTAGCTCCTTCAGCTGGAACTTCCGGGGATTCCTCAGTCATGACAAACTTGGAGTTGTCACCTATCAATACAATGTTGATGTTTTGCTTCCATTTAAGGAAGTTTTCTCCAGTGAGTTTCTCCATCGAAAGTTGAGAAAGGATGGAAGTAGACACAGCCATAACTCAAAACTACAAATTACCAATAAAATAGAAACCAATCACATTTGCTCAATAAAACTTCTATTCACACAAATTTCAAGAAATAGCACAACATATACCAAAAATATGTAAGATATGAGAAAAAATACCAAAAACAACCATATCTCTATTTCTTTAGGTTTTTAACTTATCTATGATATCCTTGTCCCGGTTGCGAGAGTAAAAAATACCCCTAGTTAAATAGAGTTGTAAACTCATTTAATAATGGACACCACTATTAACAACCTACTATTCGATCAAAATAAGAAAACAAAATCTCTTATTTTATGAGCTAGACCCACGGTTTCAATAATCATAGATTTAGTCCTAGTAGTCACCGTAAGGGCGAGTTTAGTAGAATTTGACCTATAATTATCTATCTTTCGAAATCTAACCTTGTCAAAATAACTAATGAACACCTTCCGTAGGGGGACAAATCAAAGCGCCTCAAGGCCCCATTAAGTTATTGACTATGTTAAACCAACGGTGGAGATCGAATAAAATTCTTAAAATAAGCTCATTATAAAATTAAAAATAGTATTTTTATTATTTATTTTTAGAAAATTAATGACTATGGTTTTCGAAAAAAATAAACAGATTAAAATTTTTAAAACAAAAGTCCTATAATTTCTTATTAATTCTAAAGTGTCACATTGAAACAAATTCAATTAATTTAGAATTAATTTGTTGCTAATCAATATTTAGGTTTAACTAATATAATGAACCTATACAATTAAGTCCAACTCAGGTAAATGGGCCTTAACAATTGGGTTTGTATGGAGGAGGGCTGGGTCCAATATGTCGTTCCCACTACAAAGGCCCCCTGTCTTCCATACAAGGTCCAAAAGACAGGAATTTAAGCCTTCGTTTTATTAATTGTTATTAATTGATTAGGCCCATTATAGTCATGCAAAGCAAATGGGCCTTCACAAATGGAATCACCCACAAGAGAGGAATTTAAACTTTACATTTTCTAATGGGCCCAAATAAAACCTATCATTTTATGAATATTTTATTTGGAAAAATACCATATATCTTAGGGGTGGCAATTTGGGTCACGACACGATGACACGACATGATTAAGGTAAACACGAACATGACACCTTTAATAATCATGTCATGTTCGTGTTTGAGTTTGAGTTTTTGACATGTTTAATAATCGTGCCATGTTTGTGTTTACCTTAATCGTGTCGTGTCATAATCGTGTTGACCCATTTAATAATCGTGTCGTGTCATAATCGTGTCAGACACGATAACACGAATACTTTACATAGGTTTTATGATTTTTTTTGTATAGTTATGATTAATCGTGTTATCATGTTCGTGTCGTGTTGACCCGTTTAATAATCATGCCGTGTTCGTGTTTTCCTTAATCGTGTCGTGTCATAATCGTGTCGACACGAATCTGACACGTTTACACGAATTGCCAGCCCTAATATATCTAACAAACATATGGGTCACTATATGCATCTAAGCCCAATTGCAAAAATACCACATATAATGCAAACAGACATGTTATAATTGGATGGGCCTAATCATGTTACTATATGAGCAATTCTATGAATTTATGCAAAAATACCACAATTAATTATCTAGAATTTATCAAAAAATTCAAATTAATTAAATTTGTACAAAAAATAAGTCAATTTAAATGAAATTTATCAACAATTAACAATAGTTCATTTAAATTTCATTTATCAACAATCAACTTGGTTTTAGGTTAATTTGATAAAAAAAATATTAATTTAATTTAAATAGGATTTATCAACAACAAACCAAAGTTAATTTAAATCCCATTAAAAAAATATTTTATTAATTGGCTGAAAAAAATGATATTTTTCAAAATTTAACCAATTTTAAATTTTAAAATCAATATCTTAACTATTTTCCAAAATATCTTGTGTTGTTATAACTATTAGCTAATATTTTAACCATTTAATATATATATAAATAGTTATAACAATCCTAAAATATCTCAAAATAGTTAAACAAATTCAAATATCCATAAAAATATCTAACTAACAAGGTCCGTCCTTTGTAAGTCTTTGAATCCTATCATAGCCAATGTGACTTAGTCTAAAGTGCCATAAATACGTCATATTATCATTATCGATCTTTTGACGTTTATTGGTCCTAGGTTTAGCTACTTTGAATAAATCATTATTAAGAGCGAGGGGTTCGTTAGGTCGCAGAATATAAAGCTTGTTTTCCAAACATGCAATACACAATTGTGATCCATTGAAAGAAATAGATATATTAGAACTTGTGAAAGTCATAACAAATCGTTCTAATTGCAACATGGAAACTGAAATTAAATTTCTACTAAAATCCGGAATAAAAAATACATCTTTTAAAATTAAGTATTTAATTCCGAACTTCAAACGAGATCTTCTTCTAGCTTGGGCCGCAACGAACGCTCCATTCCCAACTCTAAGCTTTAAGTCGCCTTCGTCCACTTCCTCTCACGATTCAAGAAGCTGTAAAGAGTTACAAACATGGTTAGTAGATCCAGAATCAATAATCCAAACGGATTTACCATTCTCTAAAGCACATGTTTCCAAGATAAATGAACTATAATCAATATCTTTGTTTTTAGCTGCTAGAAACTTGGGCCAATCTCGTTTCCAATGCCCCTTCTTTTTGCAGTGAAAACACTTATCTTTACCTTTCTTGTTTTTCTTGTTCTTCCCCTTAAGTGTCTGTGCACTAGGTTGTGCACTCATCTTTGCAGCCTTTGCAGGCTTGGGGTTGTTGTTTTGTCCATCTTTCCTCTTGTTTCCAGCTTTCGAAGACGAATCTTGGTTAGCTTCAGCCTTAGTTGGATCAGCAGCAACAACAGTAGTCTTATTTTCTCCTCCTTTACTAGGTCCACCCATGATAGACTCAAAAGTCTGAAGCTCGTTCATGAGCTGCGTCAGACCATAGTTGAGTTAATCACGAACGTGCAGACACGGTGCCATCCGAAAATTCACGGTGCCATCATGTACATGCGGAGACGGTGTTATCCAAGCATTTACAGTGTTATCACGAGCATTGATGGTGCCATCACGAACGTGCGAACACGGTGCTCATTCTGGGGATTCCTCAATCATGACGAATTCAAAGTTGTCACCAATCAACTCTATGTTGATATTCTGCTTCCAATTAAGGACGTTTTCTCCAGTGAATTTCTCCATTGAAAGTTGAGAAAGGATGGGAGTAGACACAGACACTACTTGACTTAAAACTGCAAATTATCAATAAAATAGAAATCAATCACATTTGCTCAATAAAACTTCAATTCAGACAAATTTCAAGAAATAGCATGATAAGTGAATTTTAGATTCACTTATTAGTGTCATTTTATATCTAATTTGTAGGTGTCTAGGTTGTTTTGTTTGGTTTTATGCTTGTGTTGTGTATGTGTAGGATCCAAGGAGAAGTGGTGCAAATTTTGTACAAAACGGGAGTGAAACGGAGAAAAAATGAAAAAAATTGTGAAATAGGGCTGCAGCCCCTTGTTCTAGCGCTGTAGCCCTGTCCTGAAGAATCAACATTTCAGAATTTGCCTAGGCGCTGCAGCGCCATAATCAGAGGCAGCAGCGCAATTTTTGACTGGAATTAGGGCTGCAGCACCATCATAAGGTGCTGCAGCGCCTGACTGTTACAGAGAGTGTGTATTTGACCTTCCAGTAGCGCAGCAGTGCCTGTTCAAGGGGCAACAACGCCCGGATCCGTACGGAAAATTTAAATGCGATTTTTGAAGGGCAAAAGAGGTCTTTTTGGAGGGGATATAAAAGGAAAAGTTTAATTAGGGTTCTAATTACGTTTTGGAGGAGATTAGACCTGGGATTACATGCTTGGAAAGAAAAAGGAGGCTAGACTTCATCAACATCACCATCATTATATCTAGTTTGTTTCTTCCTCCTTTTATTTTTAGTTTTTAATTATGAACAACTACATTGCTATTATGTTTAAGTTTGTAATGGAGAACTAAACTCTTTTTGTGCTAGAGTATTAGATGAATCTATTTTGATTATTGAATTGTGGTTTTTATTATTATTTTTATGAAGTTCTTCTTGTTTGTTCATATCTTTTTTATTTAATTTTCTCATATTAATGTTTGTCCATCATTATTGTGAATTGAGATCTAGGGTTTATGCTTGAGAAAGATAAACATAGATTGGACATAAGAAGATTTGACATAGAGTGATTGTGAGATTGAGAGATTCCTTGAACTTTATGAATTTGGCTTAGAATAAATTTGGCTTAGAATAAATTTTGCTTAATGACGTCTTGATTAATTAATTGCGAATAGAGATATCATATTGATTAATTGTGATTAATTGCATATATGCTTGAGAAAGATAGATGCATTATATTAGAATTCTAGAAATTACAAATGAGGAGAACTAATTAGGATAATAAAGAAACCATGTTCATAATTAAATAGTGAAATCAATACTCTAGTACATTTATCTTTTATCTAATCACTTTCCAAGATCATTAGCTTTGATTATTTTGTTATTTCATTTTCTTTATTTTATTGTTTGTTTTATTTGTTGAATTTTCTAATTAAAATTATAGACTTAAAAGTAATAGTAATTACTGAATTTAATATTTAATCCATGTGGGTTCGACATCTTTTAAATTAAAACTATATTGCAATACACCGTACACTTGCGGTAGAAAAATTCTGTATCAAGTTTTTGGCGCCGTTGCCAAGGATTAAAATTAATTTTACTAATATTGAAACTTTAAGTCTTGATTTTAAATTAGATTTTAATTTCTTTTTTACTAACGTTATAGATTGTGCTTGTGTTCTCAGTATATGCGAAGGACTAGGAGTTCTACACCTGTTGAGCCTCTGAATCCTGAAATTGAGCACACACTCCGTCAGTTGAGATCTAAGAAAAGGACTGAAGAGCTTAATATGGACAACAACGGGGTGAACAACAACGGTGACAATGGCAATAATAACAATCAACCAGCAGCTGGTGGGGCTCCTCTCAATCCAGCGCAGCGGGCAGTGCGTGACTTTTGTATGCCTGTTGTGAATGAGAATCTCATTGGAATAGCAAATCCAACCATTGCTGCCAACAACTTTGAACTGAAACCTGCACTAATTAACATGGTGCAACAAAATCAGTTTGGGGGTTTAGCTACTGAAGACCCTAACTGTAACGACCCAAATTCACTAATTAGGCTTAAGGGCCTTGATTAGTGTGCCTGGAGGGCATAATGGGAATTATGTGTGATTTTAATGATTAAGATGCATGACTATGATTTAAAGCATGTTATATGACTATGTGTATTATGTTATGTGATAATTATGCTATGTGATTTATACCACGTGGGTGTGGTGATATCAATGTGATGCACGTGCCGAGACGGTCCTAGAAAGCTAGATAATGGTAACTGGTGATTTGGTAACTTGTGTAACTGTTAGTAACCATAGAGAGTAACAGGTTTTGTTGGAGGAGTGGTAGAATTGAAAAGTAAGTAAAAGGACAAGTGTGCCCTTGAGGTTTAGTTAGAAAGGGATATTAGTGGAGGGATAAGATGGTCTTTTGGCAGTGGATAGATGAGCTTCAGCTGAGAGGAAAAGTTAGTCACGTATAACACTTTGGAAAGTTGATTTATGCTGAATTTTGAGACCTAGAAATAGAGCAAAAGAAAAGTAGAAGAAGGAAGCTGAATTTGAGTTTTGGAAGGAGAATCAAGGGGTTTGAAGTAATCAAAATCAAGCCTAGACCAAGAATACTCAGAGGTAAGGATTAGAACTTTTCTTTGTTGAATTTAAGTTTGGATTTTCAGAGATTGAATGTGGGAATTCAAGGATAGTTATGGCTGTTTGTGGAAATTCAGCTTGTGGGGTTATAAAGCTTGACTTGGGGCTGGAAGCAAGAAAGCTAGAGGTTGGACTCTCCATTCAAGGTAAGGATTTTGTGTAATTGTAAAGCTTATTTCTGTTATGAATTAGGGAATTTGAAGTGTGGTTTGGGTTTAGGTTTAAGCTTTTAACTTTCTGGTTTGAGTTACTAAGGCATGGAACTCAAGAGTGAATTTTGGGAATGATTGTGTAATTGAGCTAGGGTATGACGTTTTTAGGTTGTTGTGTGGTCTATTAGGGGTTTTGAGTTGGTTTTGGGGCTTAGGTATGAATTTGCGATGGTTTGGAGTGATTTGGGTTCGGGAAAAAACGTAAGGAAAAACCCAGAAATTTGGGTTCGCGAAGGAGCGCCGCGGCCCTGTTCTTGGGTGCCGCGGCGCGAGGCTGTTTCTGGGCAAAGCAAGCTCTCTGACTTGCTGGGCGCCGCGGCCCTATAGGGCAGCGCCGCGGCGCTAGGCCAATTTCAGGAAATGGGATTTTGCAATTTTGAGCCTTTGCTCCGGGGGTTCGGGGGATGCCTTCGGTGCATTGTTTTAGGGATTTGGGGGTTCTGAGAGTGTGGGATTGGTTCCGGGAAGTAGTTTTGGATTGATTAGTGACAAAGGATGTTTCATTTGTGTTGTGATTAGGTCTTTGGAGAGGCTCGGGGTAGAGGACCGTGCTCGTAGCTTTGAGGCATCGGAAACTAGTGAATTGAAAGGTAAGAAAACTGCACCCGGTTGTATGGTTGTGATGGGACTAAGTGCTCCCGAAAGTTATATCGTGTCAACGTTGGTATTACGCCATGGGACATGTAATAGCGATCTAAGAGTGTCATACATGATTTTAGCGCACAGGGCGCGGATTGGCCACTGGGAGCCAAGAACAACGGGATAACGGAGGGAACAGCCCGAGGGCGCTAGCCCTGGTTATCATTTGTGAATTGTGTATATTATGAACTGATATGCCTAGTATGTGGAATACTTGATTATACTGACTGATGATATATCTGAGTTTATGTGATGCAATGTGAGATGTTGACTTGTCTGCTAGTTGTTCATGCTTTGTTGTTGTTGTGTTTTCTTGCTGGGCCTTGGCTCACGGGTGCTATGTGGTGCAGGTAAAGGCAAGGGCAAGCTGGACCAAGCCTGAGGTGGAGAGCTCCGAGGTGAAATGTACATAGCCAGCGGTTCGACCGCCACGGTCGAGGAGTGGACCAGGACAGGGATCACCTAACTGCTTGTTTTGCCTTAGTATGGCCGATTGTTGTACATAAACCTTGTGTCTTTTGTAAATGGTCTTTGAACTTAATATTTTTGGGATCCCATGTAACAGATGATGCTTTTTAATGAAAACGTGGCTTTTGAGACCAAAACGCTTTTAACCCTAGTTCCTTTATAGTTTCAATAACACAATTTTATTTAAATGACTTGATTAGCAAGTCTGGCACTTTATAAACACACAGTGTAACGGTCTTGGCTATCCAGGGCTGTTTACCGAGGTTTTCGGAAACGAATATGAACGGAATAATAAAAAGACAAGAGCTATAGAATTGCAGAAATGTAAATAAACAAACAGTGTTTTTACGTGGTTCAGGCGTTAACGAGCCCTAGTCCACGAGTCGATATTATTATACTTGTAGAGAATAACAGTCACACAGCTGGTGTATAAGGAACTCACAACCTCACAGTGTTTCTCTCGGGTTCTCTTGGAGAAGATGAAGCTAGAGAGATTTTAGTAGAGTTCTTGCTATGTGATTTGTTGGCCGTCCCTTCTATTGTAAAATGAGGGGGTCTTTATAGCTAGGGTTTTGGATTAGGGTTTTTCTCTACGTACATGAGTCTTAATTACACCAGCCATAAATAGGGGATACAATTACTGTAGTAGCATGGCTACAAGACTCTATGTGGGTATATTTACGTGAAAGTATGGGGAATACACAAAGTCAGCCGTCTTTTCCAAGTTGTCAGCGGAACAGTAGGCGAAAAGGTACCCTTAGGCGTGCTGGGATGTGTGCGGCTTTGACCTGTCGGGCGTGTCAGGCGGGATCCTGTGTCAGGTGGATATCATTCCAAATATGCCTCCTCCATGACTCGACCGCTTGGTCTTGTTCCGTGCGTGGCACGGAACTGTTTCCGCGAAGGCAACCTGAAGAGCTTCTCCTGGAAGGAGCTTCCCCGAAGGATATCCCTTCGGGGGTCCGGGAGAGTTGACGAGCTTCCGTGTCGCGTTTGCATGAAAGAGTAAACTGGACACTAAACGGGAGAGGCGAAGCCTTTCTGTCCATCCGTGAGCTCTGGTCACTTTCCATGAAAGACTTCGATAATTCTGCTTCCCCGAGGATATCCCTCTAAACGCTATCCGGAAATCTGGATAACATTTACCCCCCAAGGTCACGGAGCTTTGAGAGATCCGGGAGCTTGTACAGTCCTCTAGGTATTCTGGTTTTTAGATTAGGCGAGGGGTCACCTCCTGTATTCCCGGAAGGGTTCCTTTTTCCCGCCTGAGTGTTAGTATGAAAAAGAAAAGAAATTTCTTCTGTTTGAACTTAAGTACTCAAGTGTGGCAAGGGCCACGCGTCATGCCGGGAATGGCTCAGCGACCAAGACGTGTGCGTGAGGCGACTGGCTGAGTATGCGTGCGTCAGGCCTCTGAGTAATGATTTGACGGTTTTTAATGGTACACCGGGCCCGAGGTGGTATAATGATGGGAAATAAATACTTTATTCCCCATCCGAGGAGTCATAAATTGGATCGTCGCTTCATCTCCAGCCGTTGGATCTGATGCACACGGAAGGGGAAGATCGGGACCGTCCATTTGAGGAATTCGAAACGACTTCTTTCCTGCTATAAAAACGAGGGAACGGACCTTTCTTCCTCTTTACGCTTCCAAATTCTCTATCTTTCGGATTTTCAGATTCCCAAACCTTCGAACTCTCAGGCTTCCAAGCTTCCATTCCTTCGAACTTGCCACTTCTTTTGGTGAGGAATCTAGAAACTTTTCTTTTGATTTGGGCTTATTCGCCGAAGTTCAGGGTTTGAATCGTCGTTCATCTTTGCAGCTTTTACTTCTCGCGATCGTGCTGTGCAGTGATCCGGTTACTTCTTCGACCTTCAACTACCCGAATACCAGTAAGTATTTTTACTTTGCTCTTTCCTCCTAAACCTAAGGTTGTTGGTAGTTGTTAGAGTTGAGTTTTCTGCCAGTATCGCCTATGTGCATGCGTGAATAGGGCTTTGATAGTCATGCGATTGATGTGAGTCGATAAGTAATCTCTTTGCATGCTTTGACGATTTGCGTTTGGAAAGTCGTTCCTTGTCTTGCTTGCGTTGTTCTGGTTTGCTGTTTTAGGGCATAAGCATGAACGCATTTAGGGTGTCTTTCTCTGGAAAAACACTTCTTTTGGTGGGCTTCGGCTCGGAGTCTGAGTCTGGTTCCTTGCTGCCCTTCGGGTGGCATGGTGCCAACCCCTCGGCAAGATCGGTGGGAGCCTCTCCAAGCAGTTTTCGGGGAGGGTCTCCCCGACGCCTTTGATACCACTAGGGTATGACAAGGGTGCTGACTGCTTAGAGTGTTTTCTTCTTTGTTTCTTTTGTTCAGTGACGTACATCTCAAAGGAACAACTCCTCGTTGTGGTGGAGGCTGACTCTGCCCAGGAGAAGGGTTCCCCTGTCGCTGGCGCAAAGGGGAAAGGAAAGGCAAAAGTGGTCGCGGCTAGCCCACCGACTACCAATAGTTCAATCTGGGAGATGGACCAGAAGCTGAACCTGTTCAGGAATTACGGCATGCTGGAGCTGTACTCCTTCGAGGCAGGCCTGAAGAACATCCCAGGTCTGATGTGGCACCGTCTGTCGGTGCTGGGCGAGTCGGCTAGCCAGAGCCATGAGGGCTTTGGTGCCTGGAGCTGGGCACACATAGTGTGTGGGGCGCACTTGCCCCTAAGAAGTTACTTTGCCAATTTCTGTGTGAAGGCGGGGATTGCCCCCTTCCAGTTGATTCCCCCCAGCTACAAGCTCCTAGCGGGGTGGTTCATCTTTTGCAAGTCCCGGAAACTGGAAGCTCTTACCCCGGAGGAGGTGCTGTACTTCTACGGGTTGAAGTCTCAGCCCATGAGAGGTCATTCAGACAAGGTGGGATTTTACAGGCTGGAGAGGCACCCGGACGTGATGTGTCCCACCTGTCATACCGCGAGGGTTCCAGACCTCCGGGAGTACTGGTTCCTGACGACTGGCTTCCCACTGAAGAGGGTCCCAGCCCTATCTTTGGACTTCAAAATCCCTGGTAAGTGCCCCTTCTTCTCCCTTTCAACTTTGTTTCTTTACGTTTGATTTGCCTTTCGGGAGGATCTCTAATGCTTGTATTTGGATTTTGCAGAAGTCGTTCCGCGGACACCTCGCTGTGCGGAGATGATAAGGAGGTCCAAGTTCTACGAAGGGCTCTCGGAGGAAGAGTTGAAAGTGGAGGGGCTTGTGACCTCCGAATCTTTGAGGGAGTATGGGCTACTCGCCTCTTTCCAAAACATTGAGCCAGTGAGTGGCAAGGGGCAAAGCCAAGTGTCAGCTGACATCCGGGAGCAGATTGCCCTGGAGCTGTCCAAGGTGATCAACCAAGGAGCCCGGGACGAGAATACTTTATCCCCTAGTTGGGCGGAGAGGTTCCCCGCCCCCCAGTCGGAGGAAGAAGAGATCGAGGCTCGCCACGCCGCAGCTTACCCTAACGAAGGGACTCCGGGGGCTGGTACCTCCGGGAGAGGTAAGACTAGTTTTCGATTGATCCACACCCCCAGCCTGTCTGAGGTTTCCCGGACCTCTCAGATGGGGTTCGATCCCCGCTTCCTTAGGCTAGATCCGCGTAGGATACCCTTTGACAGATATTGCGATAGGGTAGATGAGCTCCTCGGGTGTCTGAGTGACGGTAGTCTGCCAGAAGGTGTCATCATGGTTGACCCTTCTTCCCTCAGCATGTCATTCCCGGACTTCAAGGAGTACGGGAGCTTCCTGGAGCAGGAAGCGGTGTTTTGTTTTACTCGGGGAAGGCCATCCACGTTTCTTGTGCATGGTCGTCCCTTTCAAACTTTTCTTTTTCTTGTTTCTTGTTCCCTGCTGGCAGACTTGCTTGTGCTTTTATGTTGTTGATTGTCTTGTCTTTTGCTTATCTTCTTTCTCATTGCTTGTTGGTTTGTTAACCTTGCTTCGTATGTTTCTTGCAGAGTACCCAGAAGCCAAGATGTTGGGGAGAGTTACCTTGCTCATTAAGAAGGCTGCCACCAACCAAGACCCGTCCAAGGGGAAAGGACGGAAGGCCAAGGCTGGTAGGGGAGGTAAAGCTGCCACCCCCAAGAGGACAAGTGGCGAGGCGCAAGCGTCTCCGGGGGTAGAGAAGTCTCCTGCTGACGGACCTTCCGAGACTATGATGGTCTCGAGTAGCAGTAGCGATGGGGAAGGCCTTGTGTTCCCCGTGAAAATGACTGGGGTGAGCAAGCGTCCCGGAGAAGATGCTGAGGGCGCTAAGAAGAAACGCCTTAGACACTCTTCTCCTGGTCGAAGGCAACAACAACAGCAACGACAGCAACCACAACTACAACAACAGCAGCAACAAGAACAACAGAGACAGTCACCAACGCCACAGCGGCAGCAACAACAACATCCAAACCAGCGGCAACAACAAAGGCAATTACTTCCACTGCCGCAGCAGCAAAAGCAACAACAACAACAAGGGCAGTCACCTCCGCCACCACAGCAGCAAAAGCAACAGCAACACCAGCAACAACAACAGACCGGGGCCTTAATACCCCGTCTGCCTCCTCCTCCAGCCCAAAGGGAGTCCACCCTTTCGGGGTCTCCTTCTTCCTCTTCTCTTCCACCCTCTCAACAAACAAGCCTTCCTCCGCCTGGCCTGAAGTTCCAATTCCCTCAGAAACCAACTCGTTTTCCCGCTGCCCTCCTGGAGAGCGTAAGACGGGCCGATAATTTTTTGAAGAGGCGGTTGGAGACTGAGAAGGCTATCACTCAGGGAAGGGCAGACAACTTGTCTGCCATGAAGAGGGCCGAGCTGGCAGAGGGGGTGAGATCCCTTCACGCGGCTGGAGCGGTTTTGGACGGCCCAGCCTTGGAGAAGAGGCTGGTGCCTAGGCTCGAATGTGCATTGGCGCCGTTCGGGGCGGAGATGATGGAGGACATGGCCTTGAGCTTGTGCGAGCTCAATTCCGAGAAATGGGCCATCAGCAGCAGTAAGGATCCGCTGCTGCTGACACATGTCGTGAAGCAGCAATTGTCCGGGGTAAGCCGTCAGTTGTTGTGTTTTGGGATCATCTGTCTTTTGGTTCGGCTTAACTCATTCTGTTGTCTTTCCTTGCAGGCCTCTCTGATCGCGGAACGCTCGTTCCGGGAGGTGGGTGCAGTTCTGGTTCAGCTGGAGGAGAGCCAGCTGGCTCGCCAGGCCTTGGAGGCGGAGAAGCAGAAACTGACCCAACAGGCCTTGGAGGCTTCGGAGAAGATTGAGCAGGCCCGGCGCACGGCTGAGGAAGAGGCGGACAAGAAATATATTGCCAAATATCGAGAGTACCGAGCCAACGCAGAGAATGAGTTCAGACAGCGGTCGGATGAGATGAAGGCCGTAAACTCCAAGCTCCGGGAAGAGCTGTCCCAAGCCAGGGTGGAGAAGGAGACCTTGGAAGCCCGCTTGCAATCAAAAAATGATCTCCTCCTTAAGCAGCAAGAGGAATATTCCACTCTTCAGAGTAAGCTGCACGAGGAGGAGCAAATTCATAAGAGGAGCAGGGATCTCGTGTCTATGTTGGAGTTGGGGCTCGCCGAGAAGGATAAAGAGATCGGAGCCTTGCAATTCACTGCCAGGGGGCATGTGACCGAGAAGCAATCCGTGCTAAGCCAAAATAGGGAGCAGCGCAAGGAGATTGATTCTCTTAAGGGAGAGCGGGATGCCTCCAAGGCCGAGATGGAAAAACTAAGGGCTCAATTAGCTGTCGCGGAGGCACAGCTGGCAACCTCCGAGGCGGAGCGCTTGAAGGAGAAGGAGGATGCCGAGGTGGTTCTGAACAGGATGATTAATATATCGCACGTGGCCCTCATGCATCAACTTTGGAAAATGAACCTGGAGGTACTAGGCTATCTGGGAGAGGATGCTGATGCCATGAGGGAGAAGTTACAGGTGTGGGATCAAGGCCCAGAGGTGTACGTCCAAACTTACAACGTTGACGAACGTGCTGGAGCCCCTGAAGCAGGAGATCCCGGAGAAGCGGGGACCTCTGAACCTGCATGTGATGAAGTTCCACCTCCCAATGAGCCGACTCCGCCTGCCCCAGTTGGAACTGCCGACCTCGAGGCCTTGGACGCGGACACTACTGCCACCCCCAATGCTTGAAGGGGCCTTATCTTTAATTATTTTTCATTTGAGTTTTTCTTTGGGGCGAAGTTCCTTGTACCTCTTTTTTATTTTTTTTATTGCAGACACGTTTTCCATAATTATAGCATTCTCCTTTCTTTTCTGCCGAGTTCTTTATTTAACTTTGCGTTTAGGGTAGACTTTTATACGGTAGAAACTGCTGTAGGGGCGCATGAGGTTTTGGTTCCAACGACCAGAACCTATACACTTCCAACTTGAAGCTCTAACGGCTGATGTCTTTTCCCACGTAGTTTCTAGGTTACAAAGGCTTCCTGGTTCCAACGGCCAGACTCCTTTCACCGTATTTTAGCTTTCCTAAGGCAAATAGACAATTCCGGGACTTGTAGATATACTGTTCGCTGGGATTGCTAAGGTGATCCGTTCCATGGCTCGGAACGGGAGTTCTTTTGGTGAGCGTCGATAGTCTTAAGGTTAGATCTTTGCGAAGCAAAACTAACTGTCGTTGCGAACCTCATGGTGGCTGGCTTCAGGGACCTGGCACGGAGCCCTGCGAAGCAAGGCTCGTTGCTGTCGGTGAAATTGCCACGACCACCAGGTGCGATCCCAGAGCAGGGGCTTTGCGAAGCAAGGCCTGCTGTGAGTGGGGGATCGACCATGTCTGCTCCTGGAGCTGAAATTTGCAGTGGTCGAGGAGCTCGCCATGCATTATTTTGTGAGATCCGAAGCTGAAGCCTGCGAAGCACGGCTTACAACGGTCGCGGATCTCGCCATCTTTCGCCTTACGGGACCCGGAGCTGGAGCTTGCGAAGCAAAGCTCTATAGCGATCGCGGAATATGTCTGCAAAGGACTTGTCAGGGAGTTGGGGGTGTTTCGGCGTAGCTCTCTGAATGTGCCCCACCCCCCAGTCCTGTTCATCGTTGTGCTACACAGGAGATAATTTTCATGATGCATAATGGCAGGCATTTCAATGGCAATTTTCACATAAACACATAATTCACGTAATGCAAACATGTTCATGGCAACAAATTAACCTAAGCTTAACAATTTAAAAATTTTAAACACAATGCTAGCACATAAGTAGTGTTCTGTGTATGTTTTGTTCAAGGGGCGTATGGCTATGCCTTAGCCATGTATACCCCCCCAAGTGAGCGTGGGGTCCGGACGTCTCCAGACCGCGTGGTCACTTGTTAAAACGCAGCTTTGAACACAGGGATAAAAAGTGCAGTAAAAGTGGAGTGAATCTCTCCGTGTTTCATTAAATTAGCCTGCTAGGCACGTGTTTTACAGCAGGGAGGATTATTTCCACATTTTTCACTTTTGCTAATTTCACCAAGGACTTCCAACTAGATAGTCCGGGGCCTACTGGTAGTAACGGCGGAGGTGCTCCGCGTTCCAGGCGCGTGGGACTTTAGATCCGTCGAGTCTCTTTAAGTGATACGTCCCATGGCCCACTTTTTCTTGGACTTCATAGGGGCCTTCCCAGTTGGGTCCGAGGACTCCCACTCCCGGATCCTGCGTAGCAGGAAATACTCTCCGTAGGACAAGATCCCCAACTTCGAATGTACGGCTCTTGACTCTCGTGTTAAAGTGTCGGGCTATCTTGCCTTGGTACATTTTTAGTTGGACCTGCGACTGCTCCCGGAGCTCTTCGATCATGTCCAGGGACTCCTGGAGAAGGGCGTGGTTCCGGGTAGGGTCGTAGGTATCCTGCCTGTGAGAGGGGATCATAGTTTCTACTGGGATGACGGCCTCGCAACCGAAGGTCATGGAATAAGGCATGTGCCCCGTCGAAGTTCTCTCTGTTGTGCGATAGGCCCAAAGTACTCGCGGAAGTTCTTCCGGCCAGTGAGCCTTGCAGGCTTGGAGTTTTTTCTTCAACGTGGTCTTTAAGATTTTGTTTACTGCCTCCACCTGCCCATTAGCTTGGGGTCTGGCAACTGCGGAAAAGCTTTTGATAATCCCATGCGAAGCACAGAAGTTCGTGAAATGTTCACTGTCAAATTGCTTCCCGTTGTCGGACACAATTTTTCGTGGAAGCCCAAAACGACACACTATATTCCTGATGACAAAGTCCAGTGCCTTCTTAGACGTGACCGTGTTCATAGGTTCAGCTTCAACCCATTTGGTGAAGTAGTCTACCGCGACTATGGCATACTTCACTCCGCCCCTTCCAGTTGGAAGGGAACCTACTAGGTCAATGCCCCAGACGGCGAACGGCCAGGAGCTGGTCATTAAGGTAATTTCTGTAGAAGGCGCTCGCGGAACCTTGGCGTACCTCTGGCATTGCTCACATTTTCTGACATAATTCACACAATCCTTCTTCATGGTGGGCCAGAAGTATCCTTGTCGAAGGATCTTTTTGGAGAGGCTCAGCCCGGAGGTATGGTCGCCACAGAAGCCTCCGTGAACCTCATGGATGATGGCGCTGACTTCGGTTTTGGCAACACACCTAAGGAAGGGTATGGACAACCCCCTGCGGTAAAGCTTTCCATCCATAACCACGTATCGGGGAGCTTGATACTGGAGCTTTCTTGCGTCAGCTTTATCAGTGGGGAGCTCTCCGGTGGTGAGAAATCTGAGGATGGGTCCTATCCAGGAATGGGAATGGTCGATGATGGCATTTACCCTCTGTGTCTCGGTACTAGGTGCTCCTAAGTGCCCGATGGGCACTAGGCCATATTGTTCAATCTCCGAGTCTGTTGCAAGCTTGGCCAACGTGTCCGCGAGTGAGTTCTGGTCCCGAGGGACCTGGCGGATTTGGTAGCCTTTGAAATGCTGCAGGAGGCCGCGGGAGAGAAACACGTAGGCAGCCATCTTTTCGCCTTTCGTCTGGTATTCCCCGGATATTTGGTTTACCACAAGTAGGGAGTCGCTGTATACCTCGATTTTTTGGGCTCCGACTTCTCTGGCCAGTTGCAATCCGGCCAACATGGCTTCGTGTTCTGCCTCGTTGTTGGACGCTGGGAATGCGAAACGGATGGCACTCTGGAGCTGATGTCCTTGGGGAGATATTAGGATGACCCCTGCTCCAGCTCCTTTTTCATTTGAGGCTCCGTCTACATAGACCTTCCATGTGGGAAGTTCCGGGACAGGATCTTCTGGGAGGTCATTCATTCCTGAGCATTCCACAATAAAGTCTGCGAGAGCTTGTCCTTTTATGGAAACACGTGGCTGGTAGTGGATGTCAAATTGGCTCAGTTCCATGGCCCATTTAAGCAATCTTCCAGAAGACTCGGGCTTCTGCAAGACTTGTCGGAGAGGGTGGTTGGTGAGTACTTTGATGGTGTGCGCCTGGAAATATGGCCTTAGCTTCCGCGAAGCAATTAGCAAGTAGAGGGAGAGTTTTTCGATCATTGAATATCTGGACTCGGCGTCCAGTAACATCTTGCTTACGTAATACACAGGGAGCTGGATACGGCCATCTTCCCGGACGAGAGCGGCACTCACTGCGTGCTCTGTCACAGCTAAGTATAAGAACAACGCCTCTCCTTCGACAGGTTTGGACAGAATGGGAGCTCGGGTTAAATGTTCCTTGAGGTGTTGGAAGGCTGCTTCGCATTTGGGGGTCCACTCGAACTTCTTGTTTCCTCGCAACACATTGAAGAAGGGGATACACTTGTCAGTGGCCTTGGATACGAAGCGGCTGAGAGCAGCTATCCTTCCGGTAACGCTTTGGACATCCTTATGCTTCTGGGGGAAGGCATATCTATGAACGCCTTAATTTTCTCAGGGTTGGCTTCCACTCCGCGGGAGCTGACAATGAAACCGAGGAACTTCCCAGACGAGACCCCGAAAGTACATTTCTTTGGATTCAGTTTCATTCCATACTTTCAGATCACGGCGAAAGCTTCCTCAAGGTCGTCACTGTGGTCCCCGGAGGTCTTGTATTTTACCAACATGTCGTCCACGTACACCTCCATGTTCCTCCCCAGTTGGTCCTTGAACATCCTGTTTACTAGACGCTGGTACGTCGCCCCAGCATTCTTCAAACCGAAAGGCATGACCACGTAACAGTAGACACCCTTGTCCGTGAGGAAGCTGGTGTGTTCCTGGTCCACGACATGCATCTTGATCTGGTTGTATCCGGAGTACGCATCCATGAAGGATAAGAGTTCATACCCGGAAGTAGCGTCTACCATCTGATCGATTCGCGGAAGAGGGAAACAATCTTTCGGGCAGGCTTTGTTTAGGTCCGTGAAGTCAATGCACATTCTCCAGGACCCATCGGGTTTCGGGACCAGAACTGGGTTGGCCAACCACACGGGATAGTGTGACTCCTGGAGAAAACCTATGGACATCAGCTTGTCCACTTCAGCTTTGACGGCTTCGGCCCTCACTGGGTCTAACGGCCTCCTCTTTTGGCGAACCGGAGTTGCAGATGGGTCTATGTTGACTGCGTGGCACGCAACATTAGGATTAATCCCCGTCATATCAGCGTGGCACCATGCCAGGATATCCTGATTATTCTTCACAGTGGCCACGATCTTATCTCGAATGGCCGACGGCAGGTTTTTCCCCACCTGAATGACTTTGGTGGGATCTCCCGGGTTGAGGATCACCTCTTCGACTTCCTCCATCGGCTCTATCGCTTTCTTGATTCCCACTCTTGGGTCGAGTTCGTCAAAGTATGCCTCTTGAGCACCCCCAGTTTCTGGTAATTCTTCCGCCAAAGGAATGGCAGCAACCGTCTCCTGGACCGTGTAGATGGATCGGACGGAGACGTTATAACAGCTTCGTGCACTTCGTTGGTCTCCTCGGAGGGTGCCGATATGCCCATCGTCGCATGGAAACTTCAAGCATAAGTGGCGTATCGAGGTTATGGCCCCACAATCTATTAGGACCGGTCGGCCTAGGATGGCATTATACGCCGTGGGGAAGTCGACCACCACGAATGTGCTGTGCTTGAAGGCACAAGCGTCGCTTTCTCCTCTGAGGGTGACTGGAAGTTGAATTTTGCCTAATGGCATGAGTGCATCCCCATTGAACCCTTGAATCTGGATGGGGCATGGGGTCAGGTCTGTCTCGGTTAATCCGATCGCGTGGAAGGCCGCTTTGAAGAGGATGTTTACGGAGCTTCCGTTATCGACCAAGATCTGTGAGACTTTCTTATTGGCAATCTGGGCTCCCACCACGAGGGGATCGTTGTGGGGGAAGTGCACATGTCGGGCGTCATCCTCCGTGAAGGTGATGGGAAGGTCCATCATTCGGGGACGTTGAGCAGGTGATTGAACCAAGGCGCACATCTCCCCGGTGTGTTCTAACTCCCTCAAGTACCTTTTCTGGGAGTTGCGGGTGCTTCCGGCAAGGTGCGGTCCTCCGGAAATGGTGGCTACGTGTCCGTCAACGGGTGGCGGAGCAAGGCCGGGCGGATATGGGTTGCCAGGTCCTGGAGCCAACAAGGCAATGGGTGCCGGAGCAGTTGGAGCAGGAAGCGCTGGGAACTGAGACCCGGGAGCTTGGGGGTGACCGGCTCCAGGAGCGCTAGCGGTCCCCCTTTGTCTCGGAGAATATGCAGCTCCGTGAACTACTCCCTGTCCGGGATAGATTATGGGTATCCTCACCCACTGACTGAGGTGTCCCGCTCTTGCCAGGGACTCAATCTCATCCTTCAGCTGAAGGCACTCGTTCGTGGTGTGCCCCACGTCTCCGTGGAACTCACACCTCTTATTGGAGTCTCGCGGACGCCTTCCTCCGTGAGACACTTTCGGGGGCTTCCTGTAGTTGACCATATTACAGGTCGCCCGATAGACATTCTCTCGCGAGTCTATCAAACTAGTATACTCCGTGAACTTGGGCTCATAGTCCTTCCGGGGTTTCTTTGAATGGTCTCCCCGGTTGGAGTTTCTTCCGCTTCGTTTACTCCGCGATTGGCTCAAATTTCGTTCTGGGCCTTCCACTTGCGGCTGCGGCAGGCCAAGAGCGATACTACATCCGGTTTGTACAGCTCCGTACCCAGAGAAATGGGTTTGACTCGGCGTCTGAGCAGACGCGGAAGGCCCATACACACTTGGAGTGAATTGGGCTCCTGGAAGCGTGAGGGCTGGTGCGGGAGCTTGCGAAGCAAAGCTCGGCGCAGTCACGGAAGGCGTCGGAGCTGGGGGAACTCCAAAGGCCTGCTGGTAGGCATCCTCAAGGTTGATGATTCCCTGAGCTTTTGACATGAATTCGGACAGCGTTTCTGCCTGTCTCCTTTGCATTTCCCCCCATAGCAGGGAGCCGACAGTAAGGCCCGATTGAAGGGCGATCAGCTTCATGTCATCGCTGACCTTGGTTTTCGCAGCAGCTTCCATCATTCTCTGAATGAAAGCTTTGAGGTTCTCATTGGGTAGCTGCTTGATGTTGGTTAAGGAACCAACTTCCATGTCGTGGTCTCGGGCAGCAATGAACTGCCTTCTGAACGCGGACTGTAGCTCCTTCCAACTGTGGATGGATCCGGGAGCTAATCTTTTCCACCAGTCCTCCGCGGACTTGGTAAGGGTGAGTGAGAAGCACATGCATTTGGCATCTTCACTGACGCGCGCCACTTGCATCATTTTGTTGTATTTAGCTAGATGGGTGCGCGGGTCTGTCCTCCCGTCATATAATTCTATGTGAGGCATTTTGAAGTTATCCGGGAGGGACGTTTCCGCGATCCTCCGAATACATGGTTCCGGGTCTTCCTCCTCAGAGTCTGACAGGGCCCCACTTTGCTTCCGGACCAGCTTGGTCAAGGCAGCAATCTGTTCCTCGAGCCTCTTTGTATCACTCTCCGGGAGGTCACGTCCCCGGAGCTTGTCATTAATATGATTTCGGAGGTCATCTCCGCGAGGCCGGGCCTTTTCTCCTTTGGCCTTTTCATACTTGGCCTCCAACCTTCTTCTTATGTCCACCGTGGACCAGCTATCTTCGGAGTGCGAGTTCGCAGCCCGACCGTCCTGGTTGATGGAATCACTGGGGCGGTTGTTCCTTCCCCTAGGCCTGGGTACCTTAGCACCGGGCCCTTTAGGCACAGAGTGCCCCCTTGGGGCTGAAGGACGTCTGGGCTTAGAAGCGCCAGAGACCTTCTGCGCGCGGGGGGGGCAGTCGGCCTGGTGATCCACGCCTTTAGGAGGTGCAGGGGCGTTAGTGTGTGCAGGCTCCCCAACCTTTTCTTTGCCCTTGTTAGGGGCGGTTTTGGATGGTCCAGCGGCGGCTGGATCCGGCATGGTGGCATCAGCACCACCTGGAACAAAGGCATCCTCGTCCGAGTCGCCTAGGTCTCCGAACTTGCTCTGGAGGCGCTCCATCATGCGCTGCATTTTTTCGGGGACGCGCTCCTGCTCAGCAAGCTTGGCCTTAGTGACCACCAGTTCTTTGGCTACTTGGACCAGTTCTGGATCCTTCTCGTAGTAGTAGCCGTCTTTGTAGTAACCGTCTCGGACATACTCTTCCTCGCTTTCTAGGTATGTCGTATCTTCAGTGCTGACCCGATCCTGGCGGGATGTCGGGTCTTCACCGTGGTGGTCCAAGGGTTCGTTTTGTACCACATCTTCCATCATAGTATCGGGGTTGACCCTAGCACTTTTGTCAACCGCAGATTTTCTCGTAGTCACCATCTTTTCAATACACAGAAAAAGAGCTGACTAACAACTTCCTACAGCTCTCAATGAAAGCACCAAAATGTTTACCGAGGTTTTCGGAAACGAATATGAACGGAATAATAAAAAGACAAGAGCTATAGAATTGCAGAAATGTAAATAAACAAACAGTGTTTTTACGTGGTTCAGGCATTAACGAGCCCTAGTCCACGAGTCGATGTTATTATACTTGTAGAGAATAACAGTCACACAGCTGGTGTATAAGGAACTCACAACCTCACAGTGTTTCTCTCGGGTTCTCTTGGAGAAGATGAAGCTAGAGAGATTTTAGTAGAGTTCTTGCTATGTGATTTGTTGGCCGTCCCTTCTATTGTAAAATGAGGGGGTCTTTATAGCTAGGGTTTTGGATTAGGGTTTTTCTCTACGTACATGAGTCTTAATTACACCAGCCATAAATAGGGGATACAATTACTGTAGTAGCATGGCTACAAGACTCTATGTGGGTATATTTACGTGAAAGTATGGGGAATACACAAAGTCAGCCGTCTTTTCCAAGTTGTCAGCGGAACAGTAGGCGAAAAGGTACCCTTAGGCGTGCTGGGATGTGTGCGGCTTTGACCTGTCGGGCGTGTCAGGCGGGATCCTGTGTCAGGTGGATATCATTCCAAATATGCCTCCTCCATGACTCGACCGCTTGGTCTTGTTCCGTGCGTGGCACGGAACTGTTTCCGTGAAGGCAACCTGAAGAGCTTCTCCTGGAAGGAGCTTCCCCGAAGGATATCCCTTCGGGGGTCCGGGAGAGTTGACGAGCTTCCGTGTCACGTTTGCATGAAAGAGTAAACCGGACACTAAACGGGAGAGGCGAAGCCTTTCTGTCCATCCGCGAGCTCTGGTCACTTTCCATGAAAGACTTCGATAATTCTGCTTCCCCGAGGATATCCCTCTAAACGCTATCCGGAAATCTGGATAACAAGGGCGTTACACTAACATTCACTTGGCCATATTTCTGGAGGTATATGCCACAGTGAAGATTAATGGCATTACTGATGATGCCATCAGATTGCGTCTCTTCCCTTTCTCTTTGAGGGATAGAGCCAGGAGTTGGTTGCAATCTTTGCAACCTGGAACAATTACAACATGGGATGAGATGGCAAGAAAGTTCCTGATTAAGTTCTTCCCTCCTTCCAAGTCAGCCCAATTACGCAGCGATATTGGGAAATTTTGACAATTAGAGCAAGAACCGAAGAAACTCTTTGTCAAGCCAAGGAAGGTGAAGTTGAGAAGGAAGTGGTGGAAAAGAAAGATTTGAAACAATTCCCAGATCATTTGCATTATGAGTATCTAGGAGATAATTTCACTTGCCCAGTGATCATTTCATCAAAACTCTCAGAATGTGAAACTAAAAAATTGCTAAGAGTTTTGAGGAAATATAAATCTGCAATAGGATGGGAAATTTCAGATCTGAAGGGAATAAGCCCAACTGTTTGTATGCACAAGATTCTATTTGAAGAAAATTACAAGCCTTCTATTGAGCATCAAAGGCGATTGAACCCAGCCATGAAAGTAGTGGTGAGGGCAGAAGTATTGAAGCTATTGAATGATGGGATCATTTATGCTATTTCGGATAGTAGTTGGGTTAGTCCTGTGCAAGTTGTACCAAAGAAAGGGGGGATGACAGTGATCAAGAATGAAGCCAATGAATTGATTCCGACAAGAACAGTGACGGGGTGGAGAGTTTGTATTGATTACCGGAAGTTGAACAAGGCGACTAGAAAAGATCATTTCCCACTTCCATTTATCGATCAGATGCTTGACCGTTTAGCTGGCTATACACATTACTGCTTCTTAGACGGATATTCAAGCTATAATCAAATAGCAATCACTCCTGAAGATCAAGAAAAGACAACTTTCACATGTCCTTACGGCACTTTTGCTTACAGGAGGATGCCTTTTGGACTTTGTAATGCACCTACCACTTTTCAGCGGTGTATGATGGTCATTTTCTCAGATATGGTAGAAGAGATCATGGAGGTATTTATGGATGACTTTTCTGTTTTTGGGTCGTCATTTGACCAGTGCTTGCACAACTTGGCATTGGTCCTTTGTAGATGTGAAGAGAAAAACCTTGTGCTAAATTGGGAGAAATGTCACTTCATGGTTCAAGAGGGAATTGTGTTGGGGCATCTAGTTTCAAAAGCAGGTCTTGAAGTAGATCGAGCCAAGATAGCCATTATTGAGAAGCTTCCTCCACCGGTGAATGTCAAGGGGATAAGAAGTTTTTTGGGGCATACAGGTTTTTACAGAAGGTTTATCAAAGACTTCTCGAAAATCAGCAAGCCACTATGCAATCTCCTAGAAAAAATACTGATTTTATTTTAGATGAAGAGTGTAGGAAGGCATTTGAGTTGATAAAAGAGAAGTTGGTGTCAGCCATTATAATGATTGTCCCAAATTGGAGTCAAGCATTTGAGATTATGTGCGATGCTAGTGATTATGCAATAGGGGCTGTCTTGGGGCAGCGAAAAGAGAAGACTTTTCGAGCAATTTATTATGCGAGCAAGACTCTTGATGATGCTCAACGAAATTACTCAACCACTGAAAAAGAACTATTAGCGGTGGTGTTTGCATGCGATAAATTCAGACCATATCTCTTGTGTTCCAAAGTTATTATATACACAGACCATGCAGCACTTCGTTATTTGTTTGCAAAGAAGGAGGCCAAGCCAAGATTGATACGTTGGGTATTGTTACTTCAAGAGTTCAACATTAAGATTGTGGATAAGAAGGGGAAAGAGAACTTTGTGGCAGATCATTTATCACGATTAGAGAATAAAGAAGCTGAATGTAAAGACTCGATCAAAGAATTATTTCTGGATGAGTTACTGCTGGCTGTATCAACAGAACTTCCATGGTATGCCGACATCGTGAATTACATTGTTAGTGGCAAGCTTCCTCCTGATTTTAATGCACATCAAAAGAGGAAATTGATTCATGACTCTAAATACTATTTCTTTGATGATCCATACTTTTTCAAAATGAGTACGGATCGAATAATTCGTCATTGTGTACCAATGGAAGAGACTCAATCAATAGTAGAGCAATGTCATTCGGCACCTTACGGTGGGAATTTCGGGCCATCGCGTATTGGCCTTCAATTTTTAAAGATTGCTACACTTTTGTCAAGACTTGTGATAGATGTCAACGAGTTGGAAATATCTCGCAAAGAAATGAGATGCCCATGAATGTAATTTTAGAGGTGGAATTGTTCGATGTGTGGGGCATTGACTTCATGGGGCCCTTTCCACCATCTTTCGGGAACTTGTTTATCTTACTCGCTGTTGATTATGTCTCAAAGTGGGTCAAAGCGATAGCCACTAGTACAAATGATTCCAAGGTGGTTTCTTCTTTTCTACAGAAATTTATATTTAATCGTTTTGGAACTCCAAGAGCGATAATAAGTGATGAAGGAACACATTTCTGCAACAAAGTCATTAAACCACTCTTGATGAAGTATGGTGTTCGACATAAGGTGGCTTTGGCCTATCACCCCCAGTCTAATGGCCAAGCTGAGGTATCAAACCGAGAGATCAAGTCTATCTTGGAGAAAACAGTGAATTTAAATAGAAAAGATTGGTCTCAAAAGCTTGATGACTCTTTATGGGCCTACAGGACAGCGTACAAGAATCCTCTCGGTATGTCTCCTTATCGACTAGTATTTGGCAAAGCTTGTCACTTACCAGTCGAATTGGAGCACAAGGCCTATTGGGCGATAAAGAAACTGAATTTTGATTACCAAGCAGCGGGTGAGAAGAGGTTATTGCAGCTGAATGAAATGGAGGAGTTTCAGAATGATGCATATGAAAATGCTCGTATTTACAAGGAGAGGACAAAGAAATATCACGATCAAATGATATTAAAGCGAGAGTTTGTGCCAGGACAGCAAGTTTTACTTTTCAATTCTCGTTTGAGGTTATTTCTCGGTAAGCTAAAGTCACGATGGTCTGGTCCATTTGTTATCACCAAAGTTTCTCCTTTTGGTTCTGTGGAATTAAGAAATAATGACGGTTCACTTTTTCAAGTGAATGGACAAAGGTTGAAACATTATTTTGGTGAAATTCATAAGAAGGTGGAGACGATGTATCTCAAAGACAGCAACTGAAGCGTCATCAATGTCTAGCTAAAGACGATAAATTAAGCGCTTAATGGGAGGCAACCTATTGTTTTAGATTTTTTTTATTTAGTTTATTAATTTTTTATTATTATTTAATTTTTTTTAGAATACATTATTTATTTTGTAAAATAATAAGTTTATTATGAACCGTGGAAATCGTTTAAAAAAAAGGGGTTCCAGGGGCTGCAGGGCCACTTTCATAGCGTTGTAGCGCAATTCTTGAAGGCATTAGAGCCACAGCGCCATCATCAGGCGCTGCGGCGCCACACCCTTACGGATAGGGTGTTATTTGGCAGTCCCAAGCACCGCAGCGCCACTATCAGGCGTTGCAACGCTAATTCACAAAAAAAATAAGGGACGGATTTGGTGCATCAGGACCCTTAGCGCTGCAGTGCCACTTCGAACAGAAAAAAAATAAAGAGGGTTTTTACCCTTATTTGCTTCCCTCTCTCTCTAAAACACCATCACCCTCCTTTCTCCTCTACTCCGAAAATCAATATCCCACACCCATAACTCAACTTTCTTTCCTTATTCCTCAATTTCAAATCATCAAATTCTACTCTTCTCATTACCATTCCTAATCTCTCATCCCATTTTTTCATTTTTCCTTACCCTAATCATAAATACCACCTCCAACTTCCATTTTGATCAAATTTTCACTTACTTCTCAAGGGGGCCGAATTTTATGAAGGGAGTAGTTCATTGAAGATCACAAGACACTCACATTCATCAATTGTTAGGGGGTTACTACGTGATTAATTGGGAAGTGATGTATTGTTTGGTTGTTTGGCGGGTTGTTCCGGGTCACCATGGGACCTAAGAGAAATAGTTCAAGACCATCATCTTCAAGACCCTCATCCTCTAGGGCACCACCATTTGATGCCACCAAATTTGTAAGTAAGGAGGCTAAAGAACGATATATTTCTCTTGTGGGGAAACTGGTGCTCAAGGAAAGAGGTATCGAATATGCTCCTCAACCTAGTTCGTGTGTTATCTTTGAGCCAATTAGAGCCAATATAGAAAGTAGGCAGTGAGAAACCGTTGTGAAGCAACCGGAAACTAGAATGAATATCTCTTGGGTGTATGAATTTTATGCTAATTTTCCAGAATTGAATGAGAAGGGTGAATGTTTTGTGAGAGGAAAATGGCTACCTGTGGGGAATTATAAGGCAGTCGATGATTTTTTAAATACTAAGAGCTTTGATGACGAGCATGATGAGTACCAACTATTTCTACAAGATCAGCATGATTATGTTCTTATAGCGGAAACATTAGGATGTCCCAGAGCTAGAATTGCATATGCTCATGATGAGCCTAATGGGATGTTTTTATGGCAACTTAATCAGGAAGCTCGAGCATGGTTCTACTTTGTGGCAGCCAAATGAATACCTACTGGTCATGTTAGCCATATGACGAATGATCGGATGCGGTTGGTATTTTCTATCATGAAGGGGATGACTATTGATGTTGGAAGAATTATTCGTCAAGGTATGCGATTTGTTCTTCGTGGCACCACTACTGGGGGATTTCCGTTTGGGTCATTTATCATAGATTTTTGCGTAATGTATGAAGTACCAAAGGAAAAAACTGATATAACGGTGCCAGTCAAAGTGAAACTTACTCAAGCAAGAATTGCGCGTTATCCGAATGCCTCTTTAGTAGCACCAGCCGCACCTCCACGAAGACAAGGCCAACGATGAAGGCAGGAGAGTGATGATGAGGACCTTGAAAATCAGGAGGATGACAATGTTCCGGAGAATGAAGAGGGGCCAATGAATGTGGATGTTCCTTTGGTTCTTGGTGGTCCAATTGATCTTAATATGCAATACTCGCATGACATGATGCGCTATATTGTCCAACAAAATACAATAACTCATAACTATTTGGCTGCTCGGGGGGAATTCAAGCATAATCAGGTTGATCAGCTAAATCTGTTGGTGGCTCAATGGACATTGAATAGAGGACAGAATAATTATTTTGCTTATCCCCCTTCGTTTCATGGGATGCAAGACCCGCCACCACCTTCTCCTTATTAGCGAGCATGGACTTTTTGTAAGTTTCTTTCCTTTTCTTTGTAGTTACACATTGGGGACAATGTTTGATTCAAGTTTGGGGGGGGGGGGATTTTACGAAAGTTTTCTTTTATTTTCGTTTTTATTTTGTAAATATGTGTTTAGAGTCGGGTTGTTGTGAGTCGTGTTTGAATCAAATCAATAATAAAAGTCAAGGATATGTAATGAATGCTATGTACATAAAGTTAGGAAATAAAACCACTTTGCATCCGTGTGCTTGATTTTGTCTGCTGCCATGGTTGACTAATATATGAGAAAAGATTGAACTTTTTGCCATGATTGTTAAATTCGTGCTAATTGATTGTGTTATGCATGTTAAATGGGATTTGTGGAAAGATTTGGTTGATTACTCTAGAATTTGTGTTACTTGTTATTTGAGACGAAATCCTAGATAATGTGTGCTTAAGAAGAAGATGTAGGCAATTTTTTTTGGTCCGTTTGAGCCTTTCTAGCCAACCCGAGAAAAAAAAATTGTATCTTTAGTCACCCTAATTGAGCCTAGGCCTATTTGTTGTTTGAAACCCCAAAATTGTTGAAACCTAACGAAATCTTATCAAATATCCTAACCATATTAATATCATGAGCATACAAAGATAATTTGGGATGAGGTTTTGTAATGGAAAGCATTTTGGGTTTTCAAGAGAGGAAAGATGAATGAGAGAAAGTTTCTTCTTGAAAGAAAAAAAAATTATCATGGAGATACACTCCCTTAAGGAAATATATTGTATACACAATTTTTGGGGGAGTGAGTGTTGAAAAAAAAAAGAAGAGAGATGAAAAAGAAATATATATATATATAATAACTAAAGAAGAAACGAATAAGAAAGAGAAAAAAAAAGAGAAATATATATATCTCATTCATGACAAGGGTTCAATGTGGGTGTTGGGGATTTATGTGTACATGGTTGTTTGAAAGGTTAGTATGCTTATGGTATTGGTGCCTAAATGACTTTCTTATCTACCTTACCTAAGCCATACATTTTAAGCCATTAAAGTCCTATTGATTCTTAAGAATACGTTGTTTACATTAGTGGAGAATAATGAGTAATGCAAACTTATGGAGTAATATTGATTGTGGTATGACTGTGAGAATTTGATGTGCATAACTACGTCAATTACTTGAGTTTTAATCATTATGGTGAATAGTTAAAGGATGTGAATGATAATTAGTTGATTATGGCAATGGTTGAGATTGAAATTCTGGATGGTGTTGATGGGAAATTTCTGAAGCTTTATGTAACCATGGTATTCAGGAAATTGAAGCTTGACTATTATTGTTGGTTTGATTTGCGTTGTGTGAGTGTGTTTAGTTATTATTTAGTGTGTGTGTTTTGAGTCGTTACTCGGGGGCAAGTAATTGTCAAGTTTGGGGGAGTTTGATAAGTGAATTTTAGATTCACTTATTAGTGTCATTTTATATCTAATTTGTAGGTTTCTAGGTTGTTTTGTTTGGTTTTATGCTTGTGTTGTGTATGTGTAGGGTCCAAGGAGAAGTGGTGCAAAGTTCGTACAAAACGGGAGTGAAACGGAGAAAAAATGAAAAAAATTGTGAAATAGGGCTGCAGCCCTGTCCTGAAGAATCAACAATTCAGAATTTGCCTAGGCACTGCAGCGCCATAATCAGGGGTTGCAGCACAATTTTTTACTGGAATTAGGGCTGCAGCGCCTGACTGTTACAGAGAGCATGTATCTGACCTTCCAATAGCGCAGCAGCGCCTGTTCAAGGGGCAACAACGCCCGGATCCGTACGGAAAATTTAAATTGCGATTTTTGAAGGGAAAAAGAGGTCTTTTTGGAGGGGATATAAAAGGAAAAGTTTAATTAGGGTTCTAATTACGTTTTGGAGGAGATTAGACCTGGGATTACATGCTTGGAAAGAAAAAGGAGGCTAGACTTCATCAACATCACCATCATTATATCTAGTTTCTTTCTTCCTCCTTTTATTTTTAGTTTTTAATTATGAACAACTACATTGCTATTATGTTTAAGTTTGTAATGGAGAACTAAACTCTTTTTGTGCTAGAGTATTAGATGAATCTATTTTGATTATTGAATTGTGGTTTTTATTATTATTTTTATGAAGTTCTTCTTGTTTGTTCATATCTTCTTGATTTAATTTTCTCATATTAATGTTTGGCCATCATTATTGTGAATTGAGATCTAGGGTTTATGCTTGAGAAAGATAAACATAGATTGGACATAAGAAGATTTGACATAGAGTGATTGTGAGATTGAGAGATTCCTTGAACTTTATAAATTTGGCTTAGAATAAATTTTGCTTAATGACGTCTTGATTAATTAATAGAGAATAGAGATATCATATTGATTAATTGATATTAATTGCATATATGCTTGAGAAAGATAGATGCATTATATTAGAATTCTAGAAATTACAAATGAGGAGAACTAATTAGGATAATAAAGAAACCATGTTCATAATTAAATAGTGAAATCAATACTCTAGTACATTTATCTTTTATCTAATCACTTTCCAAGATCATTAGCTTTGATTATTTTGTTATTTCATTTTCTTTATTTTATTGTTTGTTTTATTTGTTGAATTTTCTAATTAAAATTATAGACTTAAAAGTAATAGTAATTAGTGAATTTAATATTTAATCCCTGTGGGTTCGACATCTTTTAAATTAAAACTATATTGCAATACACCGTACACTTGCGGTAGAAAAATTCTGTATCATAGCACAACATATACCAAAATATGTAAGATATGAGAAAAAATACCAAAAACAATCATATCTCTATTTTTTTAGGTTTTTAACTAATCTATGATATCCTTGTCCCGGTGGCGAGAGTCAAAAATACCACTAGTTAAATAGAGTTGTAAACTCATTTAATAAAGGACACCACTATTAACAACCTACTATTCGATCAAAATAAGAAAACAAAATCTCTTATTTTATGAGCTAAACTCACGGTTTCGATAATCATAGATTTAGTCCTAGTAGTCACCGTAGGGGTGAGTCTGGTAGAATTTGACCTATAATTATCTATCTTTCTGTAACGACCCAACTATTCTAAACTTGGACCATTAAAAACTACTATACTAATCTTAAGAAAACATACTATTATCCCCATTTCCTGTCGTGGGCCCGAGACGATGGTCCAGGCCCATTGTCTGGGTGTTAAAATGTGGGCCCAGCCCAAGCCCGCTTGGTACAGAAGTAACCGAGGGTCGCGACCCTAGTGTGATTCTGGACCCGGATGGTGTCCGGGATGGTGATCCAAGACAGTTTTCTGAGAGACGCACAGAGTTCAGATTACAGCTGAAGTATACGTAAAATGATCCCGGAGCCTGGTAAATGGTCCAGGCCTGTGGTAAATAAAGAGTGACAAAGGTAAACGAACCCGGATCAGGTCCTCCCCGTTTGGCAAGGAAAAGCATCCGTGACCCTGAACCCACCCCACGACGCGTGGGGGTTGTCCCCACTTTTCACCTGCGGAAAAGGCCACCTCAGGATTGCATGCCACTGTTTCAGACCTGCACTGCCAAATACTCTGACTGGTTTTGTCCCCTGAATCTGCCTCGTAACTCGAAGTGCCCAGACCAAAAGCACTGTTTTGTCGGGCGAAATATAGTTCTTGGGCCGCCTTAGTGGGCCTTAATTAGTCTTGAACCTATGTATGTTTTATCTTTTATATTGGGCTTTCGCCAGAGAAGCCCAGAGTATCCACACCTTTGATAGGCCTGGGTCATACCCGGCCCAGATCCAGTGTTCCTATGAAGGCAATAGAGCACTGAATAAAGGATCTCTCTTCGACTTGTATACGGTTACTCTTTCAAAAAATAGAGAGAAACTCCATTGTAAAAGACTTTCCAAGCTCTAATACAACTGACTCGTGGACTAAGGCTTATTAACGCCCCAACCACATAAAATCTTGTGCTAATCTTCTACATTCCATATCAATATTCTTAGCTAATATTCATTAGTACAGTTTCCAAAAATCTCAGTAAACATTTTGGTGCTTTCATTGAGAGCCTGAGAAAGCTAGTGCTAACACCAAGCCTTTGCTACAATGGTGAACACGCGACACACAACGTTCGACCCTAGTAATCCAGAGCAGGGCAATGGAGATCTGTTGCCTTCCCAACATCTTCCTCAGAATCCGCCTGAGAACGCTCCTCCCCAAACTTCTCACCATGACGAGTCACAAGACTATGAGGGTGGGAAAGAGTACGAAGAGGAGAACGAGGAGGAATATTATGAAGAGGAAAATGAGTGGGAGTACCACGACGAAGCTGTGGATCCCGAGATCCCTGAAGGAGAGCCCAGCCAGCGGGACCTGGAGGTGACTAGGCTGAGGAAGCAAGTCCTGGATCAGGAGGCCAGGATTGCTGAGCAAGCGGAGGCGCATCGACGAATGCAAGAGTCTCTCCCAGCCCTGCAGGCGTTCATAGCCACGCAGGGTCCGGTGGCCAATCCTCCAGCTCGCCCACTTCCAAGAGCACAACAGCCTGCTCTGCAAGCCCGAGCCGGGGTCCCCGAAGAAGCGAGGCCGGCCCCTCCCCCGGAGCAGTTTCCTGAGCCAGCCCCAGGAAACCCAGACAAGGAGAAAAGGAAAGCCGGTGGAAAGACCCGAGAAAAGAACACCCCCGTCACGAAAACTGGGACCCGTTCCTGGCCGCTCCCTTGGAAAGAGAAGGTGCGCCCCGTCCCAGGACAACGCCACCCGATCGATCCGTAGGGGACGCGGCCGCAGAACGCACAGCCCCGGAACGCCCCAGGGCGAGACGAACGGGAAAGTTCTTTGCACCCAAGTGCCTCGGCAAACAAAAACCGTCGGGAACGGCCACGAAATCAGGAGTGCCATGCCCTTAGTTCAGGGGACGACACGTCCCGGATAGACCTACGCGACGGACTGAACGCTTGGAAAGAGCGAACCATTAAGGAAAAGATTCTCCCCCGAGGTGGCGACCTTAGAAACAACATCAATGGCAGTAGGAACGAAAGAATCCCCGTGGAGGATGGCACGGCCAGGCAGCTCATGGAGCAGCTGGCCGATTTGAAAAAGGTCACGGACCGCTTGGTCCACAAGCAGGAAGGAGTGGATACCGACTTCGATGAAGAGGATAAAGAGCCCTGCGCGAGGCACATCCTGGACGCTGTACTCCCCAAGGGGTTCAAGATGCCAAGCCTCACCGCCAATACTGGAAACACCGACCCCAGGGACCATCTATCCCGATACAACCGGCTCATGACAGTGGCCCACGTCAGTGACGACGGCAAGTGCCTCTGTTTCTCGATCACTCTAGGTGGTCCCGCCGAGGAGTGGTGGAAAAGACTTAAGCCGAGATCCATCCAATCCTGGTTCGGACTGCAGTCAGCATTTTGCAAGCAGTTCGTGGCCGCCATGAGGATGGACATGCAGATCAGCGCCCTCGCAAATATCAAACAACTCCCCACGGAGACGCTGAGGGCCTACATCCAGCGCTTCACTAAAGAAGCCTCCAAGACAAAGGTTGACGACGGACAGCGCCTGGTAGCATTGCAGTCCGAAATCCGAGCCGGGTCCCCTCTTTGGGACGACATGCAGCATAACAAGGCGGCTACCCTGGAAGAGTTCATCAGGAGGACCTAGGCTTTCGGGTGGCCTCCGGCACCACAGCCCAGTGCCCAAGCGTTCCCGGGGTACGTGGTGCAGTTCACAGCGCAATCCTATGTCGCTCCCCCGATTGCCCCAAGACCGGCCGCTACGCCTGGAATCATCTACACCCTTACGGTGTACGGTCCTGCCGCTACGGGATATGCCCCGGCCTAATCCACCCACTTCTCCAGGTATGGGGCCACGCCGGCGAGTCGTAGCGTCGCCCCCGTCGGGGCCCAGCAGTCACAGGCGGGAGTGACAGCAGCGAGCGTGAACCCCTCCCGGGGGAAGCGATCTGGCAAAGGTCAGAACCGGCCCGACCCGGTCAAGAAGGAAAAAAGGGGCTACGAGCACCAATATTCAGAATACACCAATCTGGTGGACACCAGGGAGAATATCTACCTAGCCACAGAAAGGGCGGTTCACTACCGGAAGCCTTGCCCCATGTTCAAGGGGGGAAGGAATCTAAGGGATACCAGCAAGAGGTGCGCCTACCATAAGGATGTGGGTCACACTACCGAAGAGTGTCGGCAGCTCAAGGATGAGATCGAGAATCTCATCAAGCTGGGGCATCTCCACCAATGTGTCAGGATGCTTGTGGGAGTTCCGGGCCTATCCGCAGGTACCGGACAACCAGCGATCCCAGGAGCACCTAGGACATACCCGCCTCCGGGAGGGTATGCACAGGGACCGATGGCTCAGGTCCCTCAGGGGGCCCCCGTCGCGCAAGCTCCTAGCCCTGGAATGCCTTACCCATCCAGGGCCACACCCCCTCGAGTGGACGGGCATGTGGCCACTATCTCGGGCGGACCTCACCTGGGAGGACCGTTCAGAAACGACCAAAAGCGCTACCTGAGCGAACTGGACCATGATCAGGAGGTGTGCGCCCTTGTCCAGTCCCCGGCTCAGCGCCCGAAGTTGATGAACCTCCCCATCACCTTCTCGGAGGATGACGCCCGCAACGTTCATTTCCCGCACCATGACCCGCTGGTCATAGATGCGCAAATCCCGAACAACTTGGTCTCCCGCGTGTTGGTGGATGACGGGAGCTCCATCAACCTCTTGTTCAAACCTGCCTTCACCGCCATTGGCTTGACCGTAGCAGATCTGGCATCGTGCCTGACCCAGATTTACGGCTTCAACGAAGACGCACTACTCCCCATGGGGAAGATCCAGTTTCCCGTTACGTTGGGAAGTGAGTTGCAGCACTCGTTCAAGTTATTCACCTTTGTAGTGGTGGACTGCCCCACCGCCTATAACGTCATTTTCGGTCGGCCCGTATTAGTAGAATTCGGGGCCATCACCTCTATCCGCCATCTTTGCATGAAGTTCCCCTGCGACAACGGAGGGGTGGGGACTGTCCGGGGAGATCAGAAGAGCGCCCGGAAGTGCTACCACGTGTCAGCCCGGCCAATATATATGGTCCGAGACGAGCCCGTTGTGGACTTCATCGACCCGATTCCTCCCCCACCTGCTGAGAGGGTGATCCGGGAAGAAGATGACCTGGACCCGAGGATAGGGGATGACCGTGTCCTAGAGCCAATGGACGAGATAGAGGAGGTGTGTATCAGCGACACCGATCCGACCCGGATCATCCAAGTCGGAAAAAGTCTGCCGGCGGATGTTCGGGCCGCCATCATTGCCCAAGTTAAGGAGAACCAGGATATCATGGCCTGGTCTCACTCGGACATGACGAGGATTGACCACAGCATCATCTACCATGCGTTGAGTATTGACCCAAGCGCGACCCCGGTTCGCCAGAAACGCAGGCCTTTGGGGACGAAGAGGGCCGAGGCCCTTAAGCTGGAAGTTGAGAAGCTGTCTTCAATCAACTTCATACGCGAGGCTGTGTACCCCGTGTGGCTGGCCAATCCCGTCCTGGTGCCGAACCAAACGGGACATGGAGGACGTGCATCGACTTCACAGATCTCAACAAAGCCTGTCTGAAGGATTGTTTTCCGCTGCCCAGGATCGACCAAATGGTGGATGCTACGTCCGAGTACAATATCTTAAGTTTCATGGACGCTTACTCCGGCTACAATCAGATCTCTATGCATGTGGCGGATCAGGAGCACACCAGTTTCCAAACCCACAAGGGAATATACTGCTACATAGTCATGCCCTTCGGACTGAAAAACGCCGGGGCAACCTACCAAAGGCTCGACAATCGAATGTTCTGGGCCCAGCTAAGGCGAAACATGGAAGTCTACATCGATGACATGCTGGTGAAGTCCAAGACGTCTCGGAAGCATTCAGACGACCTGGCTGAAGCTTTCGCAGTCATTCGGAAGTATGGGATGAAGCTGAATCCCAAGAAGTGCACTTTTGGCGTGGCCTCCGGGATGTTCCTGGGCTTCATAGTAAGTTTCCGGGGAATAGAGGCCAATTCGGATAAAATCAAGGCACTGATTGATATGCCCTCTACCCGGAAGCATAAGGACGTGCAAAGTCTGACAGGGCGAATAGCCGCCTTAAGCCATTTCGTTTCCAAAGCCACGGATAAGTGCATCCCGTTCTTTAACGTCCTTCAGGGAAGCCAGCGTTTCGAATGGACAGACGAGTGCGAAGAAGCCTTTCACAAACTAAAATAACACCTGGCCCAAGCTCCGATCCTGGCGAAACCAGTGGACGGGGAACCTCTGTACCTCTATCTGGCAGTGACCGAGCACGCGATCAGCGTCGCGCTGGTACGGGAGGAGGAGAGGACGCAGTTCCCGGGGTACTATGTGAGTAAGCAATTGCTGGATGCTGAATCTCGGTATCCACTAATCGAAAAGCTGACCTTTTTGCCAGCTGATGGCATCCTGGAAGCTACGGCCTTACTTCCAGGCCCACGCCATAAAGGTCCTAACCAACCACCCCCTGTGGCAAGTGCTATAGAAGCCCGAGTCCTCGGGAAGACTCCTAAAGTGGGCCATGGAACTAAGTCAGTTCGATATATCCTACGTCCCTAGAGTATCCATCAAGGGGCAAGCCCTGGCCGATTTCATCGTTGAATGTTCCGGAGTATCTCAAGAAGACAATGATCCCGAGGTCCCTGCGGCGCCCGTATGGAAGGTCTTCATGGACGGGGCCTCGAATGAGAACGGGGCCGGGGCCAGGGTTGGGATCATCTTGGTGTCACCGCAGGGACACCAGTTACAAAATGCCCTTCGTTTCCAGTTCAAGGCATCGAATAACGAAGCGAAGCACGAAGCTATCCTAACGGGGCTGTGTTTGGCCCAGGAAGCAGGGGCAGCGAACTTGGAAATCTACAGCGATTCCTAGCTGGTTGTCAGGCAAATCTCGGGGGAGTATCAAACTGAAGGAGAGAGAATGGCGACTTATGTGACCCAGACAAGAGAGATGCTGCAGGCGTTCACAAAGCACTCCATCCGCCAGATCCCCAGAGAGCAAAATGTCTTCGCAGACACACAAGAAAAGCTGGCCACCGACGCCGAAGTAGAACTGGTCGGGCTAGTCCCCGTCAACCACCTCCCCGTCCCAAGCATCAGAGCCCCCGCGGTCCACACCGTCGATCACTCCACATCTTGGATGGGACCGCTTATCCGCTATCTGACAGCCGGGGAGGTACCAGCCGACAGGGCCGCAGCCAAGAAGCTTCAATACCAAGTCTACCGATATGTCATGATGGACGGAAAACTCTATCGTCGGGGGTTGTCCATGCCTTACCTCAGGTGTGTGTCCGGGACAGAGCTAAGCGCCATCATGCATGAAGTGCACGAAGGCTTTTGGGGAGATCATACAGCCGGGCCCAGTCTATCCAAAAAGATCCTGCGCCATGGATACTTCTGGCCGACCATGAAGAAAGATTGTATCGATTACGTCCGCAAGTGCAAACAGTGCCAGAGGTACGCAAAGGTCTCGCGGGTCCCCCCGACAGAAATAACCTTGATGACTAGCCCCTGGCCCTTCGCGGTGTGGGGGATCGATTTGGTAGGATCACTCCCAACCGGGAAAGGAGGAGTGAAGTATGCCATCGTCGTCGTAGACTACTACACCAAGTGGGTTGAGGCGGAGCCCATGAACAAAATTACTTCCAAGAAGGCATTGGATTTCGTCATCAACAACATAGTGTGTCGATACGGCCTCCCCTACAAAATTGTATTCGATAAGGGGAAGCAGTTGACAGCGCCCACTTCACGAATTTTTGTGAGAGACATGGTATCGTTAATAGCTTCTACGCGGTCGCCAGGCCCCAAGCAAACGGGCAGGCAGAAGCTGTGAACAAAATCCTAAATGGGATGCTGAAGAAAAAGCTCCAGGCCTACAAGAGAAAATGGCCTGAGGAGCTGCCTCGCATGCTGTGGGCTTACCGGACGACCGAGAGGACATCAACCGGCCATACTCCTTACTCCATGGTCTATGGATGCGAAGCCGTCATCCCCATCAAAACGACCATCCCATCTCACCGAAGAGACACGTATACTCTAAGAATCACTAGATCTCATCGAGGAGATCCGGGAGGAATCGCAGGTGCAGCTGAAGATGTACCAAGGCAAGATAGCACGACATTTCAACTCGAAAGTCAAAAGCCAAAAGTTTGGAACCGGCGACTTATTCTTGCGAAGAGTCTTCCCTGCTACTCAAGATCTGGGAGTGGGGGTTCTGGGCCCGAATTGGGAGGGGCCGTATGAGATCCAACATGAAGTGTGCCTCAGGACATACCGCTTAAAGCGGCTCGATGGCTCGGAAGTCCCGCGAGCCTGGAATGCGGAACATCTCCGTAAATACTATCAGTAGTCAGGAGAGCATGTTCCAATTTAGTATTTTCATTGTAAACAATGTACGCCTCAGGGCGACCCCCTTCGAATAATAAAAATGGCGTGTACAAAACGTCATAAAGAAATATTGTCGAACAATGAGAATCTCTCAAGTGACCCCAGACCAGTCTCCGCTCACTTGCGGGGGGTATCCCGGGTATAAGCAAGTACCCAGCGGGGCACAAAGCTCAGGCTAGTCCCGGCTCGGACCAACGATGTACGGGTGATACGAACCCCGTGGGACCGGGCCCAAGGCCGGTCCCACCCCGAACGAACGAGGTCCGGGGGGTATAAATTAAAGAGGACCGAGCCTAAGGCCGGTCCCACCCCGGACGAGCGATGTCTAGGAGTATAACGTTAAAGAGGACCAAGCCCAAGGCTGATCCCACCCCGGACGAACGATGTACGGGGGTATAAATCAATGCGGATCGAGCCTAAGGCCAGTCCCACCTCGGATGAACGATGTCCGAGGGTATAAATTAATGCGGACCAAGCCCAAGGCTGGTCCCGCTCCGGACGAGCGATGTCCGAGGGTATAAATTAATGCGGACCGAGCCTAAGGCCAGTCCCACCCCGGACGAACGATGTCCAGGGGTATAAATTAATGCGGACCAAGCCCAAGGCTGGTCCCGCCCCGGAGGAGCGATGTCCGGGGGTATGAATTAAAGAGGACCGAGCCTAAGGCCAGTCCTACCCCGGACGAGCGATGTCCGGGGGTGTAACTTAATGCGGACCAAGCCCAAGACTGGTCCCACCTCGGACAAGCGATGTCCAGGGGTATAAATTAAAGAGGACCGAGCCTAAGTCCGGTCCCACCCCGAACAAGCGATGTCCGGGGGTATAACGTTAAAGAGGACCAAGCCCAAGGCTGGTCCCGCCCCGAACGAGCGATGTCCGGGGTATAAATTAAAGAGGACCAAGTCTAAGGTCGGTCCCACCCCGGACGAGCAATGTCCGGGGGTATAAAGTTAAAGGACCGATCCCAAGGCTGGTCCCACTCCGGACGAGCGATGTCCGGGAGAGAGAAGCATCTGGTATGCCCCAAGGAAAATTCGTGGCCTACAACTGGCAAAGGGAAAACAAGCTTCCAAAATAAACTCAGCCACGTTGGCCCGAGCAGTTGGAGCCGGTATTGGAAACTTGGCGGTTAGGTCAGTTAGTCAAGTCCAGGCCGTTGGAACCGGGACCAAACCCTCAGAATCAGTCAGACACAGTAATAAAATGAAACTTCTACTCAAGGAATAACAAAAAACAAAATATATATACCGAAGAAAGCAACATAAAGTGTTTTGGACGCGTACGCATCCAGAAAAGTTATTACAAAATTACAACAAAAAGATAGAAGAGACAAGATGAAGATCCGGGCCTAGGCTTCATCCCCCAGAAGCTCCGCGTCTTCCTTTTCCTTGGCCTTGAACTCGGCCTTCTTCGATTCCGGATCGGGGAAGACCAGGAGGTTCATGCTCTTGTCCTTGCGCCAAGCCATGTAAATGGACTCCTCGAAGGTGACCTCCAACATGCCGTCCGCCTCCTCCTTCTCGCGGCGGGCCTCTTCGTGCACCATCTTCTCCTCGCGAAGAGAATTGTCCAGTTCACGAACCCATGCCGTCAAGGTCTGGATCTCCTCCTTGTCCCGGGTAGCCTGAGTCGCGGCCGCCTCCAGAAGGGTTGCCCTCTCATTGGCCTCTTTTTCCTTCTGGGACAAAGCCTCTTCCAACCCGGCCTTTATGAGGTCGAACTCCTCACGGTCCGCCCGAGCCTGGGCCGTCTCCCTGGCAAGGGCCTCCTTGGCGGCCTCCCTCTGATTCACGGCCGCCTCCAGCTCCAGCTTGGCCGTCTCCATCTTCATGGCCAGCTCGGCCACCAGATCGGCACTCCGGTGGGACAGCAGATCGACCTGGAGCAAAGAAAAGTTAGGAGAAATCCTTATTAACAAGTAAGAAGGGGGAAGAAAAAGACAAGTAAAACTTACCACGGTGGCCTGGTGGCAGAGCGCCTGAGAGATAAAAAGCACGTCCGGATTGGCTATGGTGGCGTACCGTTTAAGTTGGAGGTTGGACATGGTGTTCCCCACCTGGTCCAACAGGTCCGCCGCCAGGGGGGCCGTGTCCTGCCCAAGCTTAGGGCGGAAGCTCGTCTCGGCCGCTGGCCGATCCACGATCAGCTGAGGGGCGCTGAACGTCGTCGGACGCTCCGCAAATTCGACCTGACGGCGGATCATCAGAGCCTTGTATGTTTCGTCCCTCCAGCCCCGACCATTTTCCCAGGTCCGATTGATCAGTCGGGACTGCTCATCCCGCACAACGGCCTCCCCCTCCTCGAGTAGTGCCGAGCGTATGGGGAGAATCGGAAGTGCGGGAATCTCTTTCTCGGCGAGCCGACTCTCGTCGTGTGACTCGTCGGCCGAGCCAGCCCGCCTCATCCGGGGCCTCTTCCTCCTGTTGTTGGCCTCCTTAGCACCAGCATCCAGGCCCCTTTTCCCAGAGCTTTGGTTGGCCGCTGCACCCGTCTCCAAGTCTATCACCGGGTGTTGGGCGAAGCCGGAGACTGCAGCCGAGTCCATGGCTTGGATAGGGACCATGGCAAGGGCTCCTCCGCCGGGTCGAAGTTCCGCCTCGGACGCTTCCTTGTTGAGGCTTGGGTCCGGGCCCGTCGCCTCGGTTGCCTTGGCAGCTTTCTTGGCCGCCCTGTCCTTGAGGAGCTGCCTCATTTTGCTGGCAGGGGTAGACATGCCGGAGTCTCCTACAAAAGCACAGAAAAGAGAATTAGTATGGCAAACCAAAAGAATCAACATCAAAGCTAATAATGACCCAGGAGGAACCCTCATCTATGCCCCGGGCGCGACTCAACTCCTTTAAAGCGAAGGAATGGACCCGATCACCCATGTCGTCCGGGTTCAAAAAATTCCCGTACTGAAGGAACCCGGATAAGAACATAAGAACCTTCGAGCCTACGGGGATGGGAGACGAAGGTCTCATCTCCCCGTCAGCCCCGAACGCGGGGCCTCGGAGTACTAGCCTATCCCTAGCTAAGTCCCCGACTTGGGGAGCATAAGTCAAGATTAAAGGGGAGTTACCTCGCCCCGATACCCTAGCCTCGGGAGTCCCCGTGTTCAGTAGGGCATCCTCGAAGAGCTCCTAAGAACAGTCAAACAACATACTAAGAACAGTCACATAAACAGAAACAAAACAACCTAGACAAACAACATACTAAGAACAGTCACATAAACAGAAAATAACAGAAAGTAACAAAACAAAAGGGAAAGGAAACCCCCTCTACTCGGAGTCCTCTTCTGGGAACTCCGCATTGTCGCCAACATCGTCAGGCCAGGTACTCAAAATTTTCTCAGGGAATGCGGGGAATTGCGGACCAGATTTAGGCATAGCTTTTTGCAGCACATTCTTCATTGCTGCATCCCTGTGCTGCTCATAAGTCCACAAGGTCTGCAGACGCTCACAGATGTGCTCCTGCCGCTTATGCATTTGCTGCTGCATTCGGCCAAGCTGGGTCAATCTCTCCATAATGGGGTCACTGAAGGTGGATGAGGATGCAGCATATGTCTTAGGGGCGCGGGCCGAGCCAAAGCTAATAAGCCCTTTTGGTAAGATGAGTCCCTCTTCAGGCCATACAGGGACGCCAGCATCACGGCAGATGGCAGTGATAGTGGAAGGCAGGAACAATTTTCCTTTTCCTTTGTGAGCACATTCAAAAATTTCATGCGCCAAGACAGTCCCAACTTCAATGGGCATCCCTTTCATGAGGCAGAACAGCATCCAAGCACGATCTCGGTTGACAGTGTTGTCATGCGACATGGGGCATAAGGTCGATTGCACAAAACTATAGAGACACTTCAGCTCATGCTCCAAATCAGTTCGGCGAAATCGCAAATTCCCATGGATGTCGAGGTCCCACTCAGATCCGGGTTTGGCCAAATCGGGCATGATATCTTGAAGCAACTCATCATCTACATGACCCCGGAGTGGAGTGAACTGGCATTTGACGGACTCCAACAAGAAGATGTTATTTATCACCTCGGCCGAGAAGGGGACTTCTACTCCTCGGACAATGAACTCGGTGGGCCACTTATCGGCTAAGAAATTAGCGTAAAACTCCTTGACCAGCTCGGACACAGCTGGCTCGGGTTGTGTACACAATGCTTCCCAGTGGCGATCTCGGATCATATGGGCCACCCAATCGGGCAAAGCACTTAGGTTGCTATTCTCTGCAATGAGACCCCGCTCCATGTAGAAATCACGCTGGGATATGGAAGTGTGGTATTTGATCTCAGCTGTCTCGGAGTCAAACTTTGGGACATCGGAGAAAGCCTTCTTTTTAGCCTTGTGTGCGCAGTTCTTGATTTTCGGCATGGTGAGTCGATGAGTGTGGTTCGGATGACAGCAAGAGCGAGATAGCACAGAGTAGTAGAGTAAACACTGGTAACCAATAATCCACTAGCTGACTCCCCAAAATACACACGAATAGAGAAAACCAAAACCCCAACAATAGCAACAACAGCCACAAGTTTATATTCTGAATAAAGGACTAGAACCCCAAATGGTTGGACTGAGCTGAGAGTGCCGTGGCTGAGTAGAGGAAGGCACGGTCCGGGTTTTTGCCGAGTTGCTTGGGCTGGAGAGAAGTTCCTCTCGGCCGGTGGCAAGGGTCTCGTCTGGTTTTGGGGTGCTGGGCTACGGCGAGTGCAGAAACGAGGGCAGGGCACGGGGTGTGGTCGGCGGTAGTTGGGGTGGATTTCGTGATGTGGGGTCGATGGGTGGATCGGGGCTGCTTCCGTGAGTTTGGGTGCCGACGGGGTCCGTGAGGTCGTGGGGTGTTGGTTCGTGAGTGGCGTGAAGGGGTCGGTGCTGGGGTGGTGCGGCCGAGATGGGTTTCGTGAGGTTGAAGATGAAGATATGTCCTCCCCCTTTGTATTAGGTTAAAGAGACATTTGGGGGCCTCTTTTGTCTTCTGCTGCCTTTTTGTTTGCCTTCCGTACAGAGGGGCCCATTTCAAATTATCTGATTTCTTTACCCCTCTTTAACCTGTTGTGATTGCTGCCCAGAATGCTAAATGAATGCTGTAACAACTGGGCAATTCCCCACCATGCCAGAAAAACCTCTCTGCCTTCTTGCCCTGCTTCATCTAACTCCCCAGCTTTAAAGCCTACCCGCACACCATATATTTATTTATTATTGTTATTTTATTTTTATTTTTTACCTATATATATATAATTCGTAAAAAAAAATGCTACACCCCAAACTTAGTTACATTTATTGTATATTTACAATCTGTCTTTTACTCATGGGTTGCCCAAGTGTGATACAAGAAATGCAGGGCAACCCATAGTCTTTCTCCTTCAAGCATCCTTCAGACTGACGAAGGTCTTTTCCCTGTCGACCTCCCCACCCCAGTAGTGCTTCAGCCTTTGCCCATTAACTTTGAACTCCCTCCCGAACTGATCTTCTCGAACTGAAACAGCTCCAAAAGGGTAGACTTCAACCACTATAAACGGACCAGACCAGCGGGACTTGAGCTTCCCAGGGAACAGCTTCAACCGTGAGTTAAACAGCAGTACTTTCTGGCCTTTCTCAAACACCCGCTCTTGAATTTTCTGGTCATCCCACCGCTTAGTCTTTTCTTTGTACAGCTTGGCATTTTCATAGGCAAATAGCCGCATCTCTTCCAGCTCATTCAGTTGCAACTTTCTTGCTTCTCCAGCAACTAAAAGATCCATGTTCAACTTCTTCAATGCCCAAAATGCCTTGTGCTCCAATTCCACGGGAAGATGACAAGCCTTCCCAAAGACTAGGCGATATGGTGACATACCCAATGGGGTTTTGAAAGCTGTTCTATACGCCCAAAGAGCGTCATCTAACCACTGTGACCAGTCCTTCCGACTAGGATTTACCACCTTCTCCAAAATCCCCTTTATCTCTCTGTTGGAGATTTCCGCTTGCCTGTTTGTTTGAGGGTGGTAAGCGGTGGCGATCTTGTGCTTGACACTGTATTTGGCTAACAAAGCAGCCAATATTTTGTTGAGAAAATGGGTTCCTTCGTCACTGATCAAATCTGTTGGAGTCCCAAAACGTGTGAACACATGTTTATGTAAAAACTTCATCACCACTTTAGAGTCATTAGTGGGGCTCGCCACTGCCTCCACCCATTTTGACACATAGTCGACAGCCACCAAAATATACAGATTTCCAAATGACTGTGGGAATGGCCCCATAAAGTCGATTCCCCAAACATCAAATAACTCCACTTCCAGAATACAGTTCAAAGGCATTTCGTTTCTTGCTGAAATGTTTCCCACACGCTGGCAGCGGTCACACCTTTTAGCGAACTCATGGGCGTCTTTAAAAATGGATGGCCAATAATATCCGGATTGGAACACTTTAGCTGCTGTCCGCTGTCCACTGAAATGGCCACCATATGGGGCTGAATGGCAATGTTCTAAAATGATGGCAACTTCAGTTTCAGGCACACACCGCCTCATTATCTGATCGGGGCACTGCTTGTAAAGGTACGGTTCATCCCAGTAATAAAATATGATGTCATGAAGAAACTTTTTCAGTTGCTGTTTGTTGAAGTCAGGTGGCTGTACTCCACTTACTAAATAATTCACAACATCGGCGTACCATGGGACACTTTCCTAGTTTAAAACCAGCAGCTGCTCATCTGGAAAATAATCATGAATCTGTGGTGTTACCTCACTGGTAATGCTGCTGTTAATGCTGGTTTCCAGTCGCGACAAGTGATCCGCCACTTGGTTTTCAATACCCTTTATGCCACGTATTTCAAGGTCAAATTCTTGCAGCAATAAGACCCAGCGAATGAGCCTTGGTTTGGACTCCTTCTTGGCTATTAAATATTTTATTACTGAATGGTCGGTGTAGACTATAACCTTTGTGCCCACTAAGTAAGATCTGAATATTTCAAAAGCAAAAACAACTGCCAGCAACTCTTTCTCTGTGGTGGAGTAATTAATCTGGGCATCAATCAATGTTTTACTAGCATAATAGATAGAGTGAAAAATCTTTCCTCTCCGCTGTCTGAGGACTGCTCCAATAGCGAAATCACTCGCGTCGCACATAAGCTCAAAAGGTAAAGACCAATCAGGCGCTACAATTACTGGAGCAGTTATTAGAGCTGTTTTTAACTTCAAAAATGCTTCCTGACACTCAGCAGTGAAATCAAAGGGGCGGTTTTGTTCTAGCAACATACACAAAGGCTTAGACACCTTGGAGAAGTCCTTAATAAAACGCCTATAGAAACCAGCGTGTCCCAGAAAACTCCTTATCCCTTTCACTGTAGTTGGGGCTGGTAACTTCTCAATCCAGCTTTGCTTTATCGACTTCAATCCCCTTTTTAGATACTTTGTGACCCAACACGATACCTTCCTGCACCATAAAATGGCACTTTTCCCAATTTAGGACTAAATGGGTTTCTTCACACCTTACCAAAACCTTCTCCAAATTAGATAAACAGCTCGCAAAAGAATCGCCATAGACTGAAAAATCGTCCATAAAAATCTCCAAAATATTCTCTGCCATATCCGAGAAGATTGCCATCATGCACCTTTGAAAGGTGGTTGATGCGTTACATAAACCGAATGGCATCTGTCTAAAAGCGAACGTCCCGTAGGGGCATGTGAATGTGGTTTTCTCTTGGTCTTCTAGGGCTATAGAGATCTGATTATAGCCGGAATAACCATCAAGAAAACAGAAAAATTCCTTCCCAGCCAGGCGGTCAAACATTTGATCAATGAACGGCAATGGGAAGTGATCCTTCCTTGTGGCTTTGTTTAGCTTCCTGTAATCCATGCATACCCTCCATCCAGTCACTGTGCGAGTAGGAATCAATTCATTGTTATCATTTGTCACCACTGTAACCCCTCCTTTTTTAGGAACGCACTGTACTGGGCTGACCCACGAACTATCGGAAATTGGATAAATAATACCATAGTCTAGCCACTTGATCACTTCTTTTCGGACTACATATTTCATCACTGGATTTAACCTCCTTTGCTGCTCCACAAAGTTGCTACAGCCATATTCCAACAAGATTTTATGCATGCACAAAGCTGGGCTAATTCCTTGTATATCGGCCATAGTCCAGCCAATAGCCTTCTTATGTCGTCTTAATAATTCCAGCAAAGACCCCTCAGCATCAGCCTCTAAACAGGAAGAAATAATTACTGGAAGTGTGTCATTGTCCCCCAAATAATCATATTTTAGGTGGCTGGGCAGCGGCTTTAATTCTAATTGAGGTGGTTCTTGAATGGACGGTTTTGGCGGCTTAAAATGTCCTTCAGGCAGATTTAATGCTTCAAAGTATTTACTGAATTTTCTGGCTGGTTTACATGAGTCTACCCAAGTAACTTGAGGTTCTTCTTCACTGCTAGAGTCTTCAGAATCTTCACAAATCTGAACTCCCAACTCAGCCATATCAACTTCCTTACTAAACTTCTCAGCCACAAGCGTTTCAATCACATCCACACTAGAACATTCTTCGATTTCATCAGGAAATTTCATAGCCTTGAATACACTGAATGTAACTTGCTGATCATTTACCCTCATAGTGAGTTCACCATTCTGTACATCAATTAATGTTCGCCCCGTAGCAAGAAACGGCCGCCCCAAAATAATTGGTACTTCTCTATCAGCTTCATAATCCAGAATAATAAAGTCGGCTGGGAATATAAATTTGTCTACCTGCACTAAAACATCCTCAATTTTCCCTTTTGGATGGGCCATAGATCTATCTGCCAGCTGCAATGTCACAGTTGTAGGCCTTGCTTCACCTATACCAAGTTTCTTAAAAATCGACATCGGCATGAGATTAATGCTCGCGCCCAAATCACACAATGCCCTTCCAACATCTCGTCCCCCAATAGAACAAGGGATTGTAAAACTACCAGGATCCTTCAATTTCGGAGGGACTTTACTCTTCAACATGGCGCTGCAACCTTCTGTAAGAGCAACAGTCTCAAACTCTCCCAGCCTTCTTTTTTTCGTCAAAATATCTTTTAAAAACTTGACGTAGTTTGGCATTTGTTCCAATGCTTCCACTAAGGGAATATTAATGTGGAGCTGTTTCAAAACATCCAGAAATTTCCTGAACTGCCCATCTTGCTGTTGTTTTCGAAACCGCTGAGGAAATGGTGGGGGCGGCTTTGGTACAGACTTTACTGGAACAGATTGCTGACCCGATGCTGTATCAACTGGGCCAGTTTCAGTAGCTTCACTTGCTGGTTTTTTACTAGATTCTCCTTCTGTTTGGATTGAAGTGGGCTCCCTACTGCCCTTTGTTTTCTCCTCAAAATTTTCCAGAATTTTTCCACTTCGTAAATTAATGGCCTTGCAATGTTCCTTCCCATCCCTCCTCAGATTTTCTGTGTCACTAGGCAAAGCACCTTGAGGCCTATTTTTCAAATCATTGGCTAATTGCCCCAACTGCATTTCAATATTACGAAGAGATGCTGCCTGACTTTGTATCACTGCATCATTCTTAGCCATATAGTCCCTCATTAGACTCTCCCAAGAATTGGATTGAGAGCCTTGAGGGTGTTGCGGTTGTGGAGCCCTTGGCTGCTGAGAAAAACCTGGCGGATAAACTTGCTTCCCTTGTGCTGGTGCGCTGCTGGAACTTGCTCCTTGACCCCCCCAAGATAGATTCGGATGCTGCCTCTAAGCTGGGTTATACGAATTTGAGTATGGGCCACTATTTGGGTTAAAATTCTGGTTTCCCACATAACAAACTGCTGCTGGGTTAGAAGGGAAATTTTTAAACATGTGCCCATCTCTACAATATACGCAGGAAATGTCTCCACTTTGAATAGCAGCAGCTGGCTGAATGTTGTTCCCCAAACTCAGATTTTTCAGCATATTAGTCGTGGAGGCCATTTGGGCTGTCAAAGCTGTTAATGCATCTACTTCAAGAACCCCCGCCACTTTTCTACTTGTTGGAGCTCTTGTATTAGACCACTGATAATTGTTACTGGCTATCCTTTCCAGAATTTCGAAAGCTTCATTATAAGACTTGGACAAAATAGCTCCATTGGCCGAGGCGTCTAATACCATTCTAGAAGCTGCATTGAGGCCATTATAGAAGGTCTCCATCTGTATACAGTGCGGGATGCCGTGGTGTGGACACTTCCGCAAAAGCTCCTTAAATCGCTCCCACGCATCACTGGTTGATTCATCTTCAAGCTGCTGGAATGACATGATTTCACTTCGAAATTTTGCATTTCGGGTGGGAGGGAAATATTTGCACAGAAACTTTTCAGCAAGATCATTCAAATTTGTGACGGAATCAGGAGGCAAAGTGTTGAGCCATGATCTAGCTCGGTCTCTTAATGAGAATGGAAATAGCTTCAACCTTAATGCTTCTTCACTCACTCCTTGAAGCTTAAAGGAATCGCTCACCTCCAAGAATGAACGGAGGTGGAGATGAGGATCCTCCGTTGGCATCCCGCTGAACTGCCCCACGGTTTGGAGCATTTGAAACATCACTGGCTTGAGCTCGAATTGAGGTGCTTGTATTTCTGGCCTCACAATGCCTGGATTTAGCACATTAAACATGGGGGCAGCGTATTCCCGTATTGCTCTGGCTCTGTCATCTGCCAAAACAATGGGATTAGTAACTTGCTGGCCATCCCCCTCTTCATCAATGTTCAATATACCCTGAACCCTCCCCACGACACGTGGGGGTTGTCCCCACTTTTCACCTGCGGAAAAGGCCACCTCAGGATTGTACGTCGCTGTTTCAGACCTGCACTACCAAGTACTCTGACTGGTTTTGTCCCCTGAATCTGCCTCATAACTCGAAGTGCCCAGACCAAAAGCACTGTTTTGTCGGGCGAAATATAGTTCTTGGGCCGCCCTAGTGGGCCTTAATTAGTCTTGAACCTATGTATGTTTTATCTTTTATATTGGGCTTCCGCCAGAGAAGCCCAGAGTATCCACACCTTTGATAGGCCTGGGTCATACCCGGCCCAGATCTAGTGTTCCTATGAGCCTATAAATACAGGCAATAGAGCACTGAATAAAGGACCTCTCTTCGACTTGTATATGGTTACTCTGTCAAAAAATAGAAAGAAACTCCATTGTAAAAGACTTTCCAAGCTCTAATACAACTGACTCGTGGACTAAGGCTTATTAACGCCCCAACCACGTAAAAATCCTGTGTTAATCTTCTACATTCCATATCATTATTCTTAGCTAATATTCATTAGTACAACTTCTGAAAATCTCGGTAAACATTTTGGTGCTTTCATTGAGAGCCTCAGAAAGCTAGTGCTAAAACCAAGCCTTTGCTACAATGGTGAACACGCGACACACAACGTTCGACCCTAGTAATCCAGAGCAGGACAATGGAGATCTGTTGCCTTCCCAGCATCTTCCTCAGAATCTGCCTGAGAACGCTCCTCCCCAAACTTCTCACCATGACGAGTCACAAGACTATGAGGGTGGGAAAGAGTACGAAGAGGAGAACGAGGAGGAATATTACAAAGAGGAAAATGAGGGGGAGTACCACGACGAAGCTGTGGATCCCGAGATCCCCGAAGGAGAGCACAGCCAGCGGGACCTGAAGGTGACTAGGCTGAGGAAACAAGTCCTGGATCAGGAGGCCAGGATTGCTGAGCAAGCGAAGGCGCATTGGCGGATGCAAGAGTCTCTCCAAGCCCTGCAAGCGTTCGTAGCCGCACAGGGTCCGGCGGCCAATCATCCAGCGGCCCACTTCCAGGAGCACAAGCCGGGGTCCGAAAAGAAGCGAGGCCGGCCCCTCCCTCGGAGCAGTTTCCTGAGCCAGCCCCATGAAACCCGGACAGGGAGAAAAGGAAATTAGGTGGAAAGACCCGAGAAATGAACACCCCCGTCACGAAAATCGGGACCCGTTCCCAGCCGCTCCCTAGGAAAGAGAAGGTGCGCCCCGTCCCAGGACAACGCCACCCGATCGATCCGCAGGGGACGCGGCCGCGGAACGCACAGTCCCGGCTCGCCCCAGGGCGAGATGAACGGGAAAAGTCTTTGCACCCAAGCGCCTCGGTAAACAAAAACCGTCAGAAACGGCCACGCAGTCAGGAGCGCCATGCCCTTAGTTCAGAGGACGACACGTCCCGGATAGACCTACGCGACGGACTGAACGCTCGGAAAGAGCGGGCCCGTAAGGAAAATATTCTACCCCGAGGTGGCGACCTTAGAAACAACATCAATGATAGGAGGAATGAAAGAATTCCCCTGGAGGATGGCACGGCCAGGCAGCTCATGGAGCAGCTGGCCGCTTTGAAAAAGGTCACGGACCGCTTGGTCCGCAAGCAGGAAGGAGCGGATACCGACTCCGATGAAGAGGATAAAGAGCCCTGCGCGAGGCACATCCTGGACGCTGTACTCCCCAAGGGGTTCAAGATTCCAAGCCTCACTGCCTATACTGGAAACACTGACCCCAGGGACCATCTGTCCCGATACAACCGGCTCATGACAGTGGCCCACGTCAGTGACGACGGCAAGTGCCTCTGTTTCTCGATCACTCTAGGTGGTCCCGCCAAGGAGTGGTGGAAAAGACTTAAGCCGGGATCCATCCAATCCTGGTCTGGACTGCATTCAGCGTTTCGCAAGCAGTTCGTGGCCGCCATGAGGATGGACATGCAGATCAGCGCCCTCACAAATATCAAACAACTCCCCACGGAGACGCTGAGGGTCTACATCCAGCACTTCACTGAAGAAGCCTCCAAGACAAAGGTGGATGACAGACAGCGCCTGGTAGCATTGCAATCTAGAATTCGAGTCGGGTACCCTCTCTAGGACGACATGCAGCGTAACAAGGCGGCTACCCTGGAAGAGTTCATCAGGAGGGCCCAAGGATTTATCAATTGGGAAGAGGCCCAGATCCAGGCTTTCGGGTCGCCTCCGGCACCACAGCCTAGCGCCCAAGTGTTCCCGGGGTACGGGGTGCAATTCCCGGCGCAGTCCTATGTCGCGTCCCCGATCGCCCCGAGACCAGCCGTTACGCCTAGAATCACCTACACCCCTACGGTGTACGGTCCTGCCGCTTCGGGATATGCCCCAGCCCAATCCACCCACTTCTCTGGGTATGGGACCGCGCCGGCGGGTCATAGCGTCGCCCCCGTCGGGGCCCAGCAGTCACAGGCGGGAGTGATAGAAGCGAGCATGAACCCCTCCTGGGGGAAGCGATCTGGCAAAGGCTAGAACCAGCCCGAGTCGGTCAAGAAGGGAAAAAGGGGATACGAGCCCCAATATTCATAATACACCAATCTGGTGGACACCAGGGAGAACATCTACCTGGCCACAGAAAGGGCGGTTCACTACCGGAAGCCTAGCCCCATGTTCAAGGGGGGAAGGAATCCGAAGGATACCAGCAAGAGGTGCGCCTACCATAAGGATGTGGGTCACACTACCGAAGAGTGTCGGTAGCTCAAGGATGAGATCGAGAATCTCATCAAGCTGGGGCATCTCCACCAATGGGTCAGGATGCCCATGGGAGTTCCGGGCCTGTCCGCAGGTCCCGGACAACCTGCGGTCCCAGGAGCACCCAGGACATACCCGCCTCCGGGAGGGTATGCACAGGGACCGACGGCTCAGGTCCCTCAGGGGGCCCCCGTCGTGCAAGCTCCCGGCCCTAGAATGCCTTACCCATCCGGGGTCGCACCCCCTCGAGTGGACGGGCATGTGGCCACTATCTTGGGAAAACCTCACTTTGGAGGACCGTCCAGGAACGACCAAAAGCGCTACCTGAGCGAACTGGACCATGATCAGGAGGTGTGCGCCCTTGTCCAGTCCCTGGCTCAGCGCCCGAAGTTGATGAACCTCCCTATCACCTTCACGGAGGACAACGCCCGTAACGTTCATTTCCCGCTCCATGACCCGCTGGTCATAGATGCACAAATCGCGAACAAGTTGGTCTCTCGCGTGTTGGTGAATGACGGGAGCTCCATCAACCTCTTGTTCAAACCCGCCTTCACCGCCATTGGCTTGACCGAAGCAGTTCTGGAATCGTGCCCGACCCAGATTTACGACTTCAACGGAGACGCACTACTCCCCATGGGGAAGATCCAGTTGCCTGTTACGTTGGGAAGTGAGTTGCAAGACTCGTTCAAGTTCTGCACCTTTGTAGTGGTGGACTGCCTCACCGCCTATAACGTCATTTTTGGTCGGCCCACATTAGTAGAATTCGGGGCCATCACCTCTATCTGCCATCTTTTCATGAAGTTCCCCTGCGACAACGGAGGGGTGGGGACTGTCCGGGGACATCAGAAGAGCGCCCGGAAATGCTACCACGTGTCAGCCCGGCCAATATATATGGTCCGAGACGAGCCCGTTGCGGACTTCATCGACTCGATTCCTCCCCCACCTGCTGAGAGGGTGATCTGGGAAGAAGATGACCTGGACCCGAGGATAGGGGACGACCGCGTCCTAGAGCCAATGGACGAGATAGAGGAGGTGTGTATCAGCGACACCGATCCGACCCGGATCATCCAAGTCAGAAAAAGTCTGTCGGTGGATGTTCAGGCCGCCATCATCGCCCAAGTTAAGGAGAACCAGGATATCATGGCCTGGTCTCACTCGGACATGACGGGGATCGACCGCAACATCATCTGCCACGCGTTGAGTATTGACCCAAGCGCGACCCCGGTTCGCCAGAAACGCAGGCCTTTGGGGACGAAGAGGGCCGAGGCCCTTAAGCTGGAAGTTGAGAAGCTGTCTTCAATCAACTTCATACGTGAGGCTGTGTACCCCGTGTGGCTGGCCAATCCCGTCCTGGTGCCGAAACCAAACGGGACATGGAGGACGTGCATCGACTTCACGGATCTCAACAAAACCTGTCCGAAGGATTGTTTCCCGCTGCCCAGGATCGACCAAATGCTGGATGCTACGTCCGGGTACGAGATCTTAAGCTTCATGGACGCTTACTCTGGCTACAATCAGATCTCTATGCATGTGGCGGATCAGGAGCACACCAGTTTCCAAACTGACAAGGGAATATACTGCTACATAGTCATGCCCTTCGGACTGAAAAACGCCGGGGCAACCTACCAAAGGCTCGTCAATCGAATGTTCCGGGCCCAGCTAGGGCGAAACATGGAAGTCTACATCGATGACATGCTGGTGAAGTCCAAGACGTCCCGAAAGCATTCGGACGACATGGAACTCCATTGTAAAAGACTTTCCAAGCTCTAATACAACTGACTCATGGACTAAGGCTTATTAACGCCCCAACCACGTAAAAATGTTGTGTTAATCTTGTACATTACATATCATTATTCTTAGCTAATATTCATTAGTACAATTTCTGAAAATATCGGTAAACCCATACATATTAAATACCCATGACTTTATTATAAACTGTAAGGAAAAAGTTAAATACATGAAAAAAAATACGGTTAGGGTATGGGATCCCATTGTTTTGAAAATAAAACATAACATAACTTAAATCTTAAAAGGCGTTACAAAACAAAGTGCGAAAAATACATATAAAGCATAATTTTAAAATACTATAAAACATTCATCCTCGAATCGCTTACGCAGTCCATCGATTCCATTCTGCCTCAATACACATTCCCAAGCTGCCAAGAACCTTCCTGCCACCATACTATTTTCCTGCACATATAAAACATAAAGGAATGAGCCTAATGCCCAGCAAGGAAAATCTACTACAAACATGAACATAATCATACACATTATGAACATATATCATGTACTATAACACATATATCACAATTCTAACCCATGTACATGGTGACTATTGGGGTTTGCTAACTAAGCAACTATAAGCCTCGAACTATAATGAGGTTTGCTAGTTAAACAACTATAAGCCCCAAAAACATATAACTATTGGGGTTTGCTATATAGCAACTATAAGCCCCAAAACATAAATGTGATAGGGTTTGCTATATAACAACTATAAGCCCCAAGCATACATATATCATAACACATAGAAACATAATATAGCATAATCATAACACTTTTTATATAAATATATATCACATAAGAACTACCCTATTTTCCTTACCAAAAATACCGGGATGAAGAGAACACTCCTAAAACCATAATTGAGAAAGGTGAGTATTCTAAAAGAAAAAGATGAAAAGAATGAACTACACCATCGAAAAGATACTTACCAACAAGAAATCTCAAGTTCGAAGAACTTAGATGCCTAATCAAGAATAAAGAATACCGAGTTAGGATTTGAGTTGAGAAAAACTATGAAACTAATGAAGCAATACTGAAAAGAACTAAGAATAGGAATACCTTTGAAATTTCTATACCCGAACTACACCTCGAAACTGAAATACACTAAGAACCTTACTTCCCAAGTGTTTGATAAGCTTAAGATGATAAAGCTTATAACCCCAACCCAAGTGTTTAACACTCTAAAGTAATCCTAGCAGCTTGTAGGCTCTGAACTCAGCTTGATGAATGAAGAAATGACTTGGTACTAGGTCTTATTTATAGAGTTCAAGAATGAAAAGATCTTCATTTAGCTTGAATAAAATAATGGCTTTTTAATTGAAAAACATTTGAATAATCGTTTAGCAGAGGCTGAAGACTCGGTCAAAAAGATTCTGGACTTATCAAGAGGTTAAGGATTAAAATGAGCTCGGTTTCAAAATCATTCAAAATTTATGCCCTAGGGCCAATATATTGCCTGGGCTCATATGCCCGAGGCTCGTCGAGGTAGTTGTGCGAAGTTACGTGTTTTTCGTATCCCCGTATGGCGTTATATCGCCCCTAGAGCTGTGATATATCAGCATACACTGAAATATTATACACGTAATTACACTTTTTTAGCCTAATTTGAATTGAGTAAACAGCCTTGACTAAGTCCTTTAACGATTTCAAAGCTGCTGGCAGACTCTGGGATGTTCAAATATTACTCTTAATAAACTATTCCTCAAAAATACTTAATTATTCATTAAACATACACATGACAAGTGTCATTTCCTTATTGGGTCTATCTAAACCTTATAGTATAATAGTTATCATCTTCATAATCAGTCATATTAATCAAACCTTAGGTTATAATTAATATTCTTAAACTGTAGGTTAAACTTATAAAATCTACAAGTGTTGTTACGAGTGTCCAACTAAGTCCCGGCTTGAACCAAAATCCACGCTAATAAACATACTACTAGCTATTACTATTACTACCACTAGCTAACTAGCTAAGTAAAGTTCTTGGACTCTACACTTTCAAGATCTAACCTTGTCAAAATAACTAATGAACACCTTCCATAGGGGGACGAATCAAAGCACCTCAAGGCCCCATTAAGCTATTGACTATGTTAAACCAACGGTGGAGATCGAATAAAATTCTTAAAATAAGGTCATTATTAAAATTAAAAAATACTATTTTTATTATTTATTTTTAGAAAATTAATGACTATGGTTCTCCAAAAAATTAAAAAAGATTAAATTTTTAAAAACCAAAGTCTTATAATTTCCTATTAATTCTAAAGTTCCATTGAAACTGTAGAGTCCAAGAACTTTACTTAGCTAGTTAGATAGTAGTATTATAGTAATTATAGTATTATCTTTATGACTGTGGATTTTTGGTTCAGACTGGGAATTATTTGGACACTCATAGTAGTACTTGTAGATTTTCTAAGTTTAACCTATAGTTTAAGAATATTGATGTTAACTGAGGATAATATTTATTATACTATAATGTTTAGATAAGAACCAATAGGATTTTAAGCACATGTTATGTATGGGTGATTAAGGATTAAGTATTTAGAGGATTAAATTTAATAAGGGTAAAATTTGAATGCTCTAAGGTCAGTCAGCAGCTTTGAATACGTTTGAGGGCTTAGTCAAGGTTGTTTACTCAATTTGAATTAAGCTAAAAATGTGTAATTTCGTGTTTAAATAATCAGTGTATGCTGATATATCGCAGCTATAGGGGGCGATATATCGCAGCACGTAGATACGGAAAACACGAAACGATGCACGTTTGCCTCGGGCAAAATGGTCCAGGCGATATATCGCCTATAGGGGACGATATATCGCCTCCTTCAGCATATTTTGAATGTTTTTGAAATCATTTTCCATTCAACCCTTCAACCTCTTGATAAGTCTATCACCTTTCTGAACGAGTCTTCAGCCTCTGCTGAACAACAATTCAAATTATTTTCACCTAAAAAGCCATTATTTTTATTCAAGTTAAATTAAGATCCTTTCATTCCTAAACTCTATAAATAGGACCTAGTACCCATCCATTATTCATCTTTTGCTCTAAGTTCAGAGGCTGCAAGTTGCTAGGTGAGTGTGAGAGTGTAAACACTTGGGTTGGGAATCATAAGCTTGATCATCATAAGCTTATCAAACACTTTGGGAAGTAAGGTTTCATAGTATTTCGGTTCGAGGTTTAGATTGGTCTTACAAGTCTTCAAGGTATTTCCACACTTTAGTTCATTGGTATTATTTTATTTTAAGTGCTCATAGTCTTCTACTCAGCCTTCTAACCTTAATCTTTATTTTGGTTAGGAAATCTAAGAACTTGCACATAAGTTTTTGGTAAGTATTTTCTCAATGGTTTAGTCCTTCCATTCCCTTCATTTCTCTTCTTCACTATACTCACTCTTTTTCAAATGGTTCTTCGGAGTGTTCCAAAGTCCCAACTCTGTCCTCTTATCCCGGTAATTTTGGTAAGGAAAATAGGATAGAATTTATATGTTATATGTTTGTGTGTGTTATCTTATGATTCTTATGATATGCAATATGTTATGATATGTATGTTTGTAGGCTTGGGCATATGACCCATATGACTAACAAGCCCCAAATAGATTATGGGCATATGACCTGCTTAGCTAGTAGGACCCCACTAATCTAATGGGCATATGAATTGTTTAGTCTATGGGACCCCAAGTAATAATGGCCTTTATAGTATGTGTATGATATAAGTGTAATGTTATGTTATGTTATGTTTTTTTTTTTATGTTTCTTATGAAATTTATGTATATGAACTATGTGGTAGATTTTCCTTGCTGGGCATTAGGCTCATTCCTTTTTGTTTATATGTGCAGGAAAATAGCTATAGTGGCGGTAAGGTTCGTGGATGCTTGGGGATTGTGTATCGGTGATGAATGGATTCAAGGAGTCGAGAGTTCGATTTTCGAGGATGTAGTCTTGTTTTTATGGTTTTACATGTATTTTTCCGCACTTGCTATGTAACTCCTTTTTATTTTAAATTATGTTTTGTTTTTAAAACAATGGGATCTCATATCCTACTTGACATTTTATGTAAGTAACTCTTATTTTTACAAGTTTCCTAATAAAGTTATGGTATTTTCACAATGTAAGTTTTATTAAGGATTAGTATGTTTAGTTTTCGTTAATGGTCCAAAAGTCTAGAGTAGTTGGGTCATTACAGAAACAAATTCAATCAATTTAGAATTAATTTGTTGCTAATCAATATTTAGGTCTAACTAATATAATAAACCTATACAATTAAGTCCAACTCAGGTAAATGGGCCTTAACAATTGGGCTTGTATGGAGGAGGGTTGGGTCCAGTATGTCGTTCCCACTACAAAGGCTCCCAATCTTCCATACAAGGTCCAAAAGACAGGAATTTAAACATTTGTTTTATTAATTGTTATCAATTGATTAGGCCCACTATAGTCATGCAAAGCAAATGGGCATTCACAAGTAAAATCATCCACAAGAGATGAATTTAAACTTTACATTTTCTAATGGGCCCAAATAAAACCTATCATTTTATGAATATTTTATTTGGCAAAAACCATATATCTAACAAATATATAGGCCACTATATGCATCTTAGCCCAATTGCAAAAATACCATATATAGTGCAAACAGACATGTTATAATTGCTCATGTTACTATATGAGCAATTCTATGAATTTATGCAAAAATACCATAATTAATTTCATTTACAAAAATACCACAATTAATTATCTAGAATTTATCAAAAAATTTAAATTAATTAAATTTTTACAAAAAATAAGTTAATTTAGATTAAATATATCAACAATTAACAATAGTTAATTTAAATTTCATTTATCAACAATCAACTTGGTTTTAGGTTAATTTGAAAAAAAATATATTAATTTAATTTAAATAGGATTTATCAACAATTAACCAAAGTTCATTTAAATTCCATTTATTAAAAAAATATTTTATTAATTGGCTGAAAAAAAAGATATTTTTCAAAATTTAACCAATTTTAAATTTTAAAATCAGTATCTTTAACTGTTTTCAAAAATATCTTGTATTGTTACAACTATAAGCAAATATTTTAACCATTTTAAAATATATATATATTAATAGTTATAACATTCCTAAAATATCTTAAAACAGTTAATCAAATTCAAATATCCATAAAAATATCAACTTACAATATTCAAATGTCAAATAATTTAATTATTAAAAACTATAGAATAAAAAGATATTTATATTTTCAAATAAAGATTTAATAAAAATATCAAGAATTTATAAGAAAATATCTTAAATATATGATATCTTAATTCTAATATTTTAATATATTAAAAGATTTAAAATTAAGTTGTTAGTTTATTTTTAACTTTGAATTTGAATTTTTATAGAAAATATATAATTATTTAAATCTCAACTAACAAAAATATCTTATTTAAAAAAAACAATTTTAAATGATAAAACAAAAAAAGAAATTTTTGGTTTTGATTATAAATAATTTATTTCTACAAATTTTATTTTTCTTTAATTATAAAAAATTAAAATATAAAACAAAATTTGGATGAATAGTACCCATGGGTAATGTTCACCGCGCTGGTGGCTGGTGCGCGTGGCACGCGGGCATGGGTAGCCAGGCCAAGTTTTTCTAAAAACAAAATTTGAGCAATTTTTCAAACCAAAACTATTTTCTAATTAATTTTTAACATGTTTTACACAAAATAAAGCATATATAAAAATCAATAGCATAGAAAACACTACAAAATAACCTAAAAATTGCTAATAATCACATAAAATCAATATGCTTCATAAAAACATGAAAATCCATCCAATTATTCAAACACATCAAATAATCCAATTTTTAAAATGTTCGTGCATGAAAATAAAGATTACCAAATGCTCTGAGGCCAGTTGTAAGGGAAACTTATACAATATCTTTATTTATTTTCATGTAGATCTAATATTAAACAAATTAATATGAGATAACCTAGAAAATGTTTCTAAAATTGAATTCAAAGAGAAACAAAGAGAAGAATACTTACAGTATACGCAGCAGAATGAAAGAGTCATTCCTTCAGTTTCTCTAACTCTTGTATCCTTTCTGTCGCGGAGTATTATCAAGAAACTGAACCGTTCTTCTAATTTCTTCACAGTCTTCCAATGTATCCTTAGAATCACCTAGACTAGAGTGGGAAATTCTCAACACATGAGATAGATACATAGAGAAGAAGAGATAATAGCAAAGAGGCTTAGAAAAATATTTGTGTTTAGAGAGAATCTAAAACCTATCTAAAAATATGACTTGTGACTTGTCAAACTTGTGTTTTGACTTCTCTCTAAGCATTCCTTTTATAGACTCAATTAGCCCATTTAATTTAATTAAAAAATCAATAAAATAATAGCCAATTAACAGCCCTAGGTCGAAATTATCATGGGCTTTAGGCCCGTGAAATTTCCCATTTGATTATAAGCCCATTGGACTTAAAATCAATGTCTGTATTATTTTCTATTGATTTAATCAATTAAATAATTATTTAAATCCTTTATCAAATTAATTATTTATAATTTGAACCTTGATTTAAATTTATTTATTAATTTAGATACCAATTTATCTTAATTAATAAATCTGTCATAATTTCTCTTTTCTTCTCAAAATTACATAACTCTGTGAAACTATCCAAAATTGACCTGGTCAACTTTTGATAATTCTAATTGATAATTAAATCAATTAATTGAGACTATCTAGATGATTTTATCCAATGTACAATGGGGACCATGGGCCTATGAAATCAAGCTCCAATAAGTTATCATAAATATAACAAATAAATTTACTAACTAATTAATTCCTCGTGACTCCACTATAAACTCGGAATTTTACTCTTGAATTCATAGAACGCTCTATAAAAAATATAGATACACTATTAATTATCCATCGTTACAACCATAATTGTCACTCAATCTTCTACAGACAGTCTACAATGAGATAAGACTAAAATACCGTTTTACCCTTCATTATATTTTATCCTTAAAACACTTAGTTCCTTGTAAATGATATTTTAGTAAACTAATTTAATTACTGAAATGAGATCTCTATCATTTAACACTTTGAACCAAACTAAAAGGAAACCATCGTTTCACTTCTTCATCAGAAGCTATAGATGTTCATATCTATGATTAACACTCCCACTCAATTATACTACCGAGTTCCCAAGATGTAAGTATGGGCTAGTCCGTAGGGTAAGCTGGTAACGAACAAGTCAAAGAACTCAAATAATACAATCAGTTAGAAAACTAACCACTCAGAACTGAGATTGAATTGACCTATGGTCAACTATATGATATGATTAGAATAGATAATAACGGTATGTTTATTTATCTTATCAACTGTCAATATCGGTCCTGTCCGATGTAACAAATACATCTGATCTTATCTACTTTGCTAATGTTCTGGAAAGAACATAACATTGTGATGTGTAAGTAGATCATATCGTAGATTAGGAAGTCAGTGTAAGTCCTGTGCACTGACTAATCTTAGGACTAACTTATTTTGAACATATAATCATATTTATATTTCATTGTGATTACGTCACTATAAATACAATTAGCTATATGCTCGGGATTTAATAGAAGTTTATATTAAACAAATAATCATGAAAATAAAACATGTGAGCAAAGTGATTGACCATGTCAAAAAATGATTTCTATTCTCTTATTGATAATAAAATGAGATTACAAAGAATTTGGGTTTTAATTAGGGCATAAAACCCTAACAGGTCAACCATTAATGCTCATGATGATGCATTCAATGCTCATGATGATTAGATCTAATCATTTCGGCTTGTGTTGAACACATCAATGTCGTTCTTGACTCTTAAGCCAATACCATATGACTCGTGTCATTTTCTGACTCATAGGTCAGTGTCACTCACAAGTAAGCAATGCAACCAGGCATATTATCATATGTCAAATATCCAAATGTAGGGCATTCAGCATGCTTACTCAACAATCACTAGCATAATTATGATCATGCACATTTACAGAGACTCAAGCTCTGATCAATCTTATATTCAACATTCATGCCATGCCCTAATCACATGTATCTTATGCATCACATGCATCACATACTGGGTGCAGTTTTCTTACATTTGGTCCAAGCACAGGTTACCAATGAACGACCATTGAACACGATCATGTTTCCAAGCCCCTAGCGATAACCTAGTCATAACCATAAACGGTGTTTCAATGAGTTCAAGTTCCAAAACCCGATCCCGGGACCAATCCCGCGCTCTCGGGACCTCCAATCCCACCAAACAGGGTGGTGAAATCATCTCCCGAGCCCTTGGGTCAAAACCCCAAAAAGTACCAAAAACACAAGTTCTGAAGATTGTGTAGCGCTACAGCGCTACCTATTGGGCGCTACAGCGCTATAGGCAGAACTTCATCCCCCAAATAGACAACATAGCGTTGTAGCACTACCAACCTAGCGCTACAGCGCTGATACTAGATTTCTGGGTTTCTCACCTCGTGTTCTTCGAGCTTCAAAGCTCCAAATCCGACCCCAACAGGTCCCTAGCCCCTCAAATCAACATTTTAATCCCCCAAACAGTTCACCCAATAGCTTAGCAACATTAAAACAACAACAAATACCCAAAATCCCCATAGGAACTCATAATCCAAGTCTTGAGTTTGTAAAACTCAAGAACACCAAGAACATAGAATAAACTCAGGAATTCAAGGCTTAAATTACCTCTGATTACGTCGTTTCTCGCTAAATCCTCTGGCTAATAAGCTTCTAATCTTCCCTAGAATCACTATGCCTCGATCCTCGCTTGAATCCAAGTCCTAAAATTCAAGTTTCCTTTGAAAATGCTAACGGTGTCAAAAATGCAACGGGAGAGAGAGAGAGAGAGAACGTTCTGAACGTTCTTTTTATGTTTTTGACAGGTTACTTCAAGCTTACGTAACCTCAAGCAAATCCTAATGCTTGGGGTCCCGAAAACGCCCCCAAGGGTAAAATAGTCAAAATTCCCATAATTTCCCTTGGTCTCACTAACTCCTAATTCATCATCAAATATTTATTCTCATTACCCAATATCCTGGTAATGTACTAAATACCCCTTGACTCACTCTGAGTCAAGTATGAATCTCATTGTGACTTTCCCACTAGCTTGCCTCCTAGGATCGCCTCGTGCTTAGTAACCCTAGCATAACCAAATAATAATGAAGCACCACACATATATCACATTTATGCCAAATATATCTGAAATGGCCAAAATATGAAAATTGCTCAATTAAACATAAATGGGCCTAAATGCATATTTAATACACCTAAACATGCATATTTAGTCATATTATAATATAACTCACCTATTCACATAATGATACACATAGATATCACATAATCATATAATTCCAAGATTTTCCATCCAGGCCCTCTAATAAAGGCCCTAAGCCTTATTAGGAAATTTAGGTCGTTACAGATTTGGTTGACCACCAACTGCGAGTCGCTTCTAATCGCTAGGCACTTATTTTTCAATTCCCTCTCTATGCGCAATCCCGCTAATAACGCCTCGTACTCGGCTTAATGCGTAATGGATACGGTGACCTTCCGAGGTTACTAAGATTAGGTCTACCCTGACATTATGTTCATTGGAGGCGCCATCAACATAGACTTGCCAATAGTCTTCCCTCGATCGTTGGTCGCTATCCAAAGCCTTCAATCGCTGATTGCATTCGACTATGAAATCGGCGAGGGCATAACCCTTTATCGTTGTTCTTGGCTTATAGGCGATCTCGAACTATCCTAACTCAATGGCCCATTTCAACAGGCGACCTGAGGCATCAGGTCACTGCAAGACTTGTTGGAGGGGTTGGTTCGTCAACACCTTGATTGGATGAGCTTGGAAATATGGTCGCAGTTTTCAAGATGTCAACACTAAACAGTAGGTGAGCTTCTCCATCTGAGGGTATCGAGCCTCGGCATCTATCAATCGCTTGTTGACATAATAGATGGGATGTTGTACGTTTCCCTTATCTCGAACTAACCCCGCGCTCAATACAGGTACAAGTCCTCATCAATGATGGGTTTGGACAGTACGAGCGGCTGTGCCAAATGTTTTTTTATCGCTTGAAAAGCCTGCTCATATTCTTCTGTCAATTCAAATTTCTCACTTCCCCTAAGAAGGTTGAAGAACGAAATGCACTTATCAGTTGACTTTGAAATGAAACGACTAAAGGCAGCGACCCTCCCAGTCAGGCTTTGTACATCCTTCGTTCCTCTAAAATTGATGATGTACCCCCAAGAACTCCCTGGAAGTGACCCCGAACGAACACTTCTACGAATTCAACTTCATGTTGTACCGCTGTAGAATGGCGAAAGCCTCTTCTAGGTCAGCTATGTGCCCCCCAACCTTCTTGGACTTTACTATCATATCATCGAGGTAATCCTCCATATTCCTTCTTATTTGTTCCTTGAACATCTTTTTGACTAGTCGTTGGTAGGTGGCTCCGGCATTCTTTAAGCTGAAGGGCATGATCCTGTAAAAATACAGGCCCATGTTTGTCATGAATGACGTGTGCTCTTGATCCGGGGGATGCATCGCTATTTGATTGTATCCTGAGTAGGTGTCCATGAATGACAGCAATGCGTGTCCGGAGGTGGCGTTGACGAGCTGGTCAATCCGAGGGAGCGAAAAATAATCCTTGGGGCACGCTTTGTTGAGGTTGCTAAAGTTAATACATACTCTCCAGGTACCATTCAGTTTTCGCACAAACACTGGGTTAGCGACCCATGGGGGATAGAAGGCCTCTTGGATGAAGCCATTCTCTTCCAACTTCTTTACTTTTTCTTTCAGTGCTTCATACATCTCGACATCTAGGGTTCGTCGCTTCTAGAAGATTGGGGGTGCCTTCGGGTTTATGTTTAGGACATGGCTAATGATCGACGAACTTATTCCTACCATGTCTCTGTGGGACCAACTGAAGACGTCTTGTTTCTTTCGTAAGAAATCTATCAAGTCGACCTTCACGTCGCTACTCGGGTTCTTTTCGACCTTCACATTTTTGGTGGGGTCACCATCCTTCAATTCTACTTCTTCGAGTTCTTCGACCGGTCCAATCGATCTCTCTTCGTCTCCAAAGTGAGGATCCAACTCCTCCCCGCTTTGGGACTCATTTCATAAATTGTGTGGGCTTGGGTCGCCATCGGTGGCAACACTATTCCCGTGGTCGCCATTGGCGATGCTGTCCCCACGGTCGCCGTTGGAGACCACACCGGGGGTCGCCTCGCCCATCGAGGCCTGACCTCCTATGGTGAATATTTTCGTGGCCTTGCCAATCTTGGCCTCGCCTATCAAAATTGTCTCTGTCATCATGATAGTCTTCTCTTCAAATAACTCCTTTATACCTTGAACTCCTTAGTCATCAAAGATCATGTTGGCATAGGCGGGGCTTCCCTTTCTAGCTTTACTGATCAAGGCGTTGTAACATTCATGCGCCTCTCGCTGGTTTCCTCTTACGCAGTCGATGCCTTCACTCATGGGGAACTTAATTGTGAGGTACCAAATGGACGTTATGGTACGTAGATCAATGAGTATGGGATGTCCTAGCACGATTTTGTACGCTGACGGGCAGTCGATGACCACGAACGTCGCACTCCAAGGGGGATCGCGTTATGGATCCAATAGGGTCCAAGCCCTCGCCATTGAACCCATTGATTGTGGTTTAGCACAGTGCAAGGTCGCGAACAAACAGATTCATTTTGTCCTGACATGACTTGGACAGGATATTGATGGAACAGTCATTGTCAACTAGAACTCTTAGCACCTTTAGGTTAGCGAACCAAGATGCAATGACCATGGAGTCATTGTGCGGGTAATGAACGTGTCTCGAATCTTCGCTGGTGAAGGTGATGTCTTGGTCTTCCATGTATGAGACCTTGCTTAGTCTCTCTTCATTCATCATTACTTCATTTGTTTGATGTCGCAGGTCACGTGCATAGCTCTCCCATCACTTATTATTGTCCCCTACGAGGTGTGGTCCTCCACAAATCGTGACAACATTGGCTATCACGTCTGGTACCTCACCTACATAGGCTGGTGACCGCGGCCGGTTTGGCAGCGACTGCTGTAACGACCCAAATTCAGTGTTAAGGCTTAAGGGCCTGGAGTAGTGTGCCTGGAGGGCATAATGGGATTCTGTGTGTGATTTTTTATGAATTTAATGCATGATTATGACTTATTGCACGTTATATGACTATTTGACTATTTGAGATACATGACTATGTGAATTAGTATGCATGTAGACCTGAATGCCTTAGAATGAACATGTTGTAATCTGGCCATGTTAGGGCATTACTGTGATAATTGTACTACGTGAATTGTGCCATGTGAGGTGGTGTTTTTATCAGGATGCACGCATCGAGACGGTCCTAGTGAGCCATTTAGTCTAAAAGTCACAACGGGATGTTGTACCCGGCTCGGGTAAAGCCTAGGGGTACTTTGGGAATCTTATAAGTTGAGTTGAGAATGAGTGGTTAGTTATTGGTAATTGGGTAACCTGGGTAACCGTTTGTAACTGCTGTGGGTAACAAGTTTTAAGATAGAAAGTGGTAGAATTGAAATGAAAGTGTAAAGACTTAAGTGCCCTTGAAGGTTTAGCTAAGGAGGGATTATTAGGAAGGGGTAAATTGGTCTTTTGGCAAGACAAATAGGCAAGTTTCAGCTGGGTATATGGGGTATACGGTTTGGGCATTGGATCATTTAGTGTCTTGATAAAGTTAGAAGAGAAGGAAAAGAAGAGGAGAGAAAGGCTAGGGCAAGCAAGAAGAAGAAAAAGAAGAGAAGGAGAAGTGGGAGTTTAGGAGGAGATCAAGGACTTTGTGTGGATTCTTCATTTGAGGTAAGGGTTTTATACATATTTAAGTTGGGTTTTTGTTTTGAATTAAGGAATTTAAATGCCTAAGCTAAGCATGGTTGAGTTTTGGGTTAGTTGCTGAAATTTGAGATCAAAGGTGTGGATCTTGGGTGTGTTGATGTTTTGGTCTTGATTCTAGTGTTTATAGGGTGTTAGATTGTTCATTTGAAGTTTGGATTTGAGTTTTGGGGTTTAGGTATTGGTTTGGGGTGATTTGGAGAGGTTAAAGCTCGGGAAAAATGCAGGAAAAACCCAGAAAATCTGGGTTCGCGAAGGAGCGTCGCGGCCCTGTTCTTGGGCGCCGCGGCGCGAGGAGGCTTCAGGATGGGGGCATGGGCTCTGGGCGCCGCGGCCCTTGATGGGTGTGCCGCGGCCCTAGGCCATTTTGGCAGCCCAAATGTTGGATTTTTAGGGGTTTTGCCCGGGGACACGGGGGATGGTTCCGATGCTTTGCTTTATGGATTTAGAGGTCCCGGGAGTGCGGGATTGGTCCCGGGAAGTGGTTTTGGGCTTGGTTAGTATTGAAAGTGTTTTATGTGTGTTGTGAGTAGGATTTTGGAGAGGATCGTGCTAGTGGACCGTGCTCGTGATCGTGGTGCATCGGAAAGCACGGAATACAGGTAAGAAAACAGTAACACCTGAGAATAGGGCATAGGCCCACTGTGTGATTGCAGGGCGCGGCCCTAGATTGTGTTGTGTGCGAATGTGTAATCTTAGATAAATTGTTGTATGTTTGAATGGTTATTTCTGAATGTGTTATATGTGTGATTGTAATGGAATGAACGGCTAAGGCCGAGAGCGGCGTAGGCCGGGTACGGCAGCGGGGCCGGAAGTAACGCTCAGCACATGGGATGCTATAGCGAGGGTGGGACCCAAGGGATACATGAGTTATCCTACGGTAATGACCGAGACCCCAAGCTTTGGTAAGGCCTCTGGGGCGGCATGGTCGTGCTTGTTTAATTAATGATTTCCTATTTATCAGTGAATTATGCCAGTGATATTATCTGCATATGTTATGTGCTATTTGGGTTTTCTTGCTGGGCTTCGGCTCACGGGTGCTCCGTGTGGCAGGTAAAAGCAAGGAGTCAGTCAACCGGCCATGAGTATGGAGAGCGTGGGAGCGGCGCGTACATGTTCGGCCTGCCCGACTGCTTTGGTTGGGGGCATTTTGTATATGGCTGTATTTAACCATTCTTTTGATAGCTGATCAAGTGTAAATCTATTTTGAGTTGTAAACATTTTGTAAACCTTATTTTGGGATCCCAGATGTTTTATAATTAACGTTTTTAATGAAACTAAACATTTTCAAAGAGTACAGCCTTAAACTCTGGTTTATTCACACTTTTGGTTTTAGAAACCACTTAGAGTCAATTAAATGCACAATTTCTGTTTTAAACTCACTTAGTAACGGCTCTAAGGTAGTAGGGCGTTACAACTGCTGCCTTGGTCTCCTGTCGTTTTGGCTACCATTCCGATTCTGGCCTTAGCGGCGATCGACGAAAATGAGCCATATTTCCCTTTCAGGCCAAGAATTCTATCTCGTCATTTATTTGACAGCATTCGTTAGTGTCATGACCATGGTCCTTGTGGTAGCGACAATACTTGGTTTGGTCGCGTCTGCTTGGATCCTTCTTTATTGGAATAGGCTTTTTGTATGGCTCCTGGTTCTCAGTCACTACGAAGATTTTCCCACACGTCCTGGCCAGGGCGGTGTAGTTGGTGAAGCGTGGCTCGTACACGAGTTGTCTTCCCTCTTGCTTGGGCTTCTTGTGGTCTTGCCTTTGCTTGTGGGACACCTGGTGACTACTCGCTCTCTTCCATTTATGTTGTTCTCGCTACCCTTCAAGTTTTTGCCACTCCTTTGACCATGGTTTCCCGTCTTCACCGGGTCCACATTCTTTACCGCCTCATCTAGCTTGATGAACTTATCTGCGCAGTCCAAGAAATCACGCATCGAACTGGCTACTTTCTTGGTCAAGTTATTCCACAGAGGTGTTTGGACTCTGATGCCAATCGCCATTATCTTTCCTTCGTCGCCAACGGTCTTGGCGCGAATGGATTCCTCTTGGAACCTCATGACGTAGTCCTTCAAAGTCTCCTTTTCACTCTGCTTCAGGTTGGCGAGGTGGTTAGACTCACGAGGGTGGACGCATGCAACGTAGAACTGCTAATAGAAGTCTTGAGTGAGCTATTCCCATGAGACAATTGATCTGTGGTGATACTTACAAAATTATTGCTTCGCAACTCCAACCAGTGTAGCTAGTAAAACCTTGCGTCGTGCATTGTCTGACACCTTGTAAAATTCCATATGAATCTCGAAGTTGTTGAGGTGCTTCAAGGGATCTCGCTTACCATCGTAGGTCGCCATCAGTAGCATCCTAAAGTTGTCAGGTAGTTATGCGTCAGCGATGGCCAGAGAGAAGGGGCTCACCCTTGGATTCAAAGCGGGCTCGTCATTCTTAGTACTGCCCATCTCCCTGATCACCTTTCTCAGTTCCTCGATCTAGGCAAGAACTAGGTCATTAGCGACAGGGGCCTCTCGACCATTGGCGACTGAGACCCCTCGATCGTTGGCGACTGGGGGTCGCCTGCAGTGGTCTCCTTGCTCTTCCTTTCAAGCGTTCAAGCGTTCAGATGATCACGCATGTCGTCTTGGCTCTCCATGTTCTGACCTTGGGCACCACCTCGTCGGTCATTCAAGTGATTGCGCAAGTCAGGTTCATTCATGGGTCTTACTCACTCTCCAAGACGTGTGAAGATGCTACCAGTGTGGGCGCTATTGGTGTCCTCCTCTCGCCTATGTGGTTGGCTATGAAGTGTGCGGCTAACTGAGCCTTTGCCATGGTTCCGAGCTTGGGGTTGTCAATGTCCTCCTTGGTTTGAAGGTCGAGGAGGTCTTCCCCCAGCACTGGGATCTTTCGGGATTGGCAATGCTCCTGGAGTGACGAGCGGTTGATTGCTCCACTCTTTCTACATCCAAGTCATGGGGCTTCCCTGAAGGAGCTTGGCGACGCCTCACTGCCATGCGTATGCTCGTCTCGAAGGCGAGGGTCGCCTCTCGTTGTCGTTGTTCCATGTCTCGTCGCTGGGCAGCCATCTCAGCTACAGCAGCGGCGTTCATGGGGCGCAACCATGCCATTTCTTCTCTCAGGGTGGCGATGTTCTCCCGTGCCACCTCGAGTTGTTGGGGGATGTGGTCACCATTGCCTTCATCCAAGTTCTCATGAGGGTCCTCCTCAACGTTCCGCGGAGGAGGAGGAGGATTTGGTGGGGGCTGCAGGGCCATTCTCTTTAGCTGGGATCAGGGATGGGGTGGGCCACCTTGGGGTAGGTGAGGAGATCTCACTCTGAGACTCACACTCTCAATGAAGCACCAAAATGTTGACTCATTTTTTTGTCAACCTACATAGAGCAATAATGTAACGCCCTGGATAGCCAAGACCGTTACACTATGTGTTCATAAAGTGCTAGACTTGCTGATCAAGCCATTAAAGTAAAATCGTGTTACTGAAACAGTAGAGGAACTAGGGTTAAAAGTGTTTTGGTCTCAAAAGTTACATTTTCACTACTAAACATTGTTTATTTACACGAGATCCCAAAAATGACAGTTTAAAAGCCATCTACAAAAGTTACAAAGTTCAAATACAATGACCAGCCATACTAAGGCAAAAACGAGCAGTTAGGTAATCCCTATCCTGACACACTACTCGACCATGGTGATCGAACAGCTGGCTATGTACATTTCACCTCGGAGCTCTCCACCTCAGGCTTGGTCCAGCTTGCTCTTGCCTTTACCTGCACCACGAAGCACCCGTGAGCCAAGGCCCAGCAAGAAAACACAGCAGTAACAGAGCATGAACAACTAGCAGACAAGTCAATTACACATATAACATCTCATAAATTCAAGTACGTCATCAGTCAAGTATTTCATATACCAAGCATCTCATCTCATAATACATAATGCACAGACGATAACCAGGGCTAGCGCTCACAGGATGCTCCCTCTGTTATCCTATTGTTTCTGGCACCCAGTGGCCAATTCGCGCCCCGTGCGCTAAAATCATGTACGGTACTCTTAGACCGCTTTTACGTGTCCCTTGGCAATACCAACATTGACACAATACAACTCTCGGGAGCACTTAGTCCCAATACAATCATACACTCGGGTGCAGTTTTCTTACCTTTAGCTTTCAAATGAGTTAGTTACGGGCGATACTCCTTGAGCGCGATCCGATCCTCGAGCCCTAGCTCAACACCTAGTCACAACCATGAAGGAAGACACCATTAACAACCTGAAATGAGCTTCCAAGCCAAGTTCTAGTACTCGAAACATTGAACTTCACCAAATATGGTAAAAGGCTCAACCCCGAGCACCCTAGGTTAAATTCCCAAGCCTAAAATCTCAAAATCCCAAAATCCCTTAAGCGCCGCGGCATAGGCCACCCATGCCGCGGCATGGCCCCCAAACAGAGCCATCCCAGGCACAAAAACAGGTAAGGGCTGCGGCATTGCTTGGACCATGCCGCGGCCCGCCCTTCTTCCTCAGCATGCAACACCCTTGAGGGGCCGCGGCTCTCCAAGAACCATGCCGCGGCCCGACCCTTCGAACCCAGAATAAACCACCATTTTCAACCTCCAAACCTCACCTAAAGCTATCCCAAAGCACCCAAACCAAAACCAATTAACTCCCAACCTTTTTAACATGATCTAAGCAATATAATTCCCCAGAAAACACAGCCCAACACACTTCAATCTCTTCCTTCCAACTTCTGAAATCCAAACCCAAAGAACTTAAAACCAGCCTTGATAACCCCCAAATTCAACCATCAAACTATAATTTAAACCTTACCTCAGCTGTAGAATCGATTCTCCAAGAGTCCCCTGACCTATGTTCCAAGTCCCAAGCCTCAATTTCCACCTTGAATATCAAAACCATAACCATTTAAAACTCAGCCATTTCTTTAAGTTCCTAACCCCAAAAACGAAAATTCAAAACTTACCTTAGCTCTATCTCAGACCTTGATCAGTTCCTAAGCTAATCCTCCAGATTACTTCCTTCAATACCCAAAGACACAGCTCAATTCCAGCAGTTCCCTCTCAAACTCAGTAGTTTTTCCTTTGTTTTTCTGTGTTTTTCTTTCTTTTGGTTTTCCTTTGAGCGTGTAAGTGAGCTGAGAGAAATATACTTAGTCGGTTTGTGTTTTCTTCTAAAGGCTTCCTTAAGTCTAACTTACCCTTTAAGTTAATCCCAAGGCTCGGGGTACCGGAAACGTCCCCGAGGCCAAAACGGTAAAATCCCCCAATAATCCCACCTAGACACTCTAACCTCAAATATATCTCCAATTATTTATTTTCATCACCCGATAATCCAAATCACTACCTGATACTTAAAATACCCCTGACTTGTCCAAAGTCAATTATAATACCCCGTTGTGACTTTTCCCCCTATCTAGCCCTAGGATCGCCTCGAATCACCGGCTGCAGATTCATCCACATCATAATGTGGTTCTCGCATATATCACATATCATATTATCACATAATATAATCAATTATCATATAAGCATCATTAACCATGTAATTACTCATTAAATCACAATTATTCCAGCAATGCCCTCCTGGCACACTAATCAAGGCCCTTAAGCCTTATTAGTGAATTTGGGTCGTTACAAATAAATGAAGAGTTGTTTTGTGTGTAATAGCTCAAAAAGGATCTTAATGATGAACAGTGAGCTAAAGAAAAGAGAAATAAATGCAATAATAAATTAATGAGGCAAAGATTAATAGTGGTTCGACCCAAAAAAGATAACCTGCGTCCATTTCAGTCAGTATTATTTATGAACTTCAAACCCTCAAGAACAAGTTGAGTTTGTTCTTGTTCTTGGGGCAGTTACAGTAATGGAGAGTAGGAGCTCTCTCTGAAAATGAACAGTTTCTGACTTGTTTTTCTTCTGATTGTTCGATCCTTCTCCCTTTGTTACATTTCGATTTTCATTATTTATAGTCGCGGAGATGGTAATGGCTGACAGTGGCACATTGTTTCCCAATCAGGCTAAATTTCGGTACACTTGGCTGGAGACAGGTTTTTGTCTCACCAAAAATGGTAATCTGACGTGTTCTATTCATTTAATGGTTGAAGGCGCACTCTAGTGCGGAAGGAGCCTCGGGTGGCGAGGGCCATCGGTGACCAGGGAGGGCCTCAAGGACGAGCTATGGTCGATGGCGACCTTGTGATGTGTGTTGGTCCGACTTGTGCGTCTGGCTAGGGTGATTAGCTAGGGCGATTAGCTAGGGCCATTTTCTTCTTACCATTGGTGTTGGCATGGTCATCTGGGGATCATTTGGCTTCATGCGATGGGAGAAGTAGGCTGATTCTGGCGAGTCCTGCCTCTTCTTATGTATTGGGGAAGTGATGAGGACCACTCCTCACGGCAGCTGGTGGAGGCTGTTGTGTCATGACACCTTTGTCTTGACACGTCAACGCTTCGCGGGCCGCCACGTGGAAGTGCCGAATTTTGGGTATAACATATAGCATGCTAATAAAACTACATAGCACAATTAAAATATATATATATATACAATGCTAACAAAATTATATACCACCATTGTATATAACAAAATAGAAACTAAATATCATCTACAAAAAAAATGATATCATACCACAAAAATACATACATAATGAATTGGAAAATAATATACCAACAACACTTAAAAAATTATTACTCAAAAAATGTATAGATCATGCTAACAAAAAAAATATCCCACAATTATATATAACAATATAGAACCTAAATATCATATAAAAAACGATATACCATACCACAAAATACATATACTGAGTTGAAAAATAATATACCAACAACACTTACAAAATTGTTACTCAAAAATATATATATCATACTAAAAAAATTATATACAAAATTTTAGAGAAGAAAGTAAGAAAATCATAAGTATATATGCCATTAATATGAAATTGAAAAGAGAAAAGAATGATACATGTTTGATCGAGCACAAACATAAAGTAGTCACAAGCTAATAAGACTTGGTATCTCTTTATACCGTCTCTTTGAGGTACGCATCACAGTGAACCATACCAAGAACAAATCAAAAAGAACCATATCAAATATCTTATCTCATCTTAATATTCTAGTAACACAAGGCATCAGTTGCAAAATTGTGGAATCACGAGAATAATAATAAGCCAAAATCTAGAATCAAAATTTCTCAGTCATGCAAAATACAATGAATGAGATAATGATAATTGCAATGCCAATTGATGACCCTGGCCTGAATAATATTTTGTATCGCGTGCAAAAATATCAAGTCTTGTGTGACTAAAGTATGAACGATTAACAAATATAACAATAATTTCTGTAATTGCAATTACAGCCGAAGAAGTCAAGGACAGAGACAAAGATGTCGTTGACTTTATATCATCTATTGCTGTTGGTGGTTTCAAGTAAGAATATTTATACAAACTAGGTCGTTTAAAATCTTACATGGGGTGATATTGACTCAAACAAAAACACGTAGTTCGATTAACTCTATTCATAGATGAGCATCTATATCAACGTATAAAGCTAGGGGATTTTTTTTCATTTTATGTTGGGTTTTTTGTGTTTTTTATTTATTTAATATTCAGTTTCTCGATAGTTTTTTCCAAATTTTATTATTTGACCCGCATAAGTAATTTTAAATTTGTGGAGTAGATATTAATTTCAAATAATTTCAAGGAAAGTTTTTCTTTTTGGTTTGAAGAATGTTTGGGGAGTGAGAAACTAATCAAAACAATCTTTTATAAAGATTTTTTAATTCTTATTTTAAACAGGACTAAGGTATAATCATAGACTAAAAAAGCTTCTTTGAAACTTTTCTTAGTAACTACTTGGAGCATCCCAATGAAATATGCTAAATTAGTGATGCACACTAAGAAAGAAAAAAACGCTGCCAAAAGTGCATAATTAAATCATCATTAATTAGTTATTTTTTTTACTGAAATATAAAGTAGACTAATAAATAATCATTAAATCAACTTGAAAAAGTTGTGCCAACTGAAAATGCAAATATTATACTATGTTTGGCTCAAAAAAATGATGCAAAATTGATGATCATTTAATTTATATAAAATATGAAGAAAAAAATCACTTTACTCCTTATTTTATTATTCTCTTACTTACGAAAAAAAAAAGTAAATATGTATCAGGATATACTATATTATGTGCCAAAGTTGTACTACACATCATGAGCAACTTTCTTTAAGTTTCTAATATATAGCACTCTATTGGAGATGCTACAATGGAGCAGTATGCGAAACATTATCATTAAACAATGAGAAACATTAATACACCTTTAATAACAATATTAAATCAAAGTTGGGAAAGTAGTTGGCAACTACAGCTTATGGTCTTTTGCCAAAGCTATTGTGATTCACGTACCACGTTATCATAGAAATTTTAAGTCATTAAAACCCAGTTGACTAATTCCTACTATTATCGGTCATTAAAATCAATTCATGAACCCATCCAAAAATAAAATCCACTTCGTGAAAAATCAACAAAAAATAGATAACAGCCATAAAACCAGGCTCTAATAAAACATGGCCAACACAAGTACATGGACCTAACAGGTATAGAGCCACAGTAAAATACCAAGTTAACACTACATGCTTACCACAGATAAAAAGATCAAGCACTAACTTTACCACACTAAACAGTAAACACCTAGTCTGCATGTCACTAGTCCTAAAAAGACACTGGCCTCAAAATTATCAAAACACCAAAGGTAAAAGGTAAGGTCTTAGGGCTCAGAAAATAGTTCAGACATGCAGGGTTACCATGGAAGACCATAGCAAAAACCCAAAACTAATTACATAAAAGTTTTCACCAGTGTTTTTAGTAGGCTCAAAGCCTCAACAAAAGAACATGGAGTTGGACACATTATCCTTCAACCTGGGGAGTTGAGGAACAGGTGGAACTCCAGCAGAAGACATCCCACCATGGCTAGAGGACGTCTCGGAACTGTCCTCAAACTTCATAAACTGTCCGACCTGTGCAGCCGCCAAGTGTGCATAACAAATGGGCGCAACTGCAAAGAGAAACAAATTTAACGTCTCAAATGAATAGGAAAAAAAAAGGTGGGGGTCACATCTGGTAAAAGGCCCTTGTCATGTAGAACAATATTTGTGAAAGCAACATCAGAGCATTAACAGAAGAGCAAAAATCTTACCTACAGAAATGGCAGTTGTACTCCTCTGGTAACTGCAAGAACGAGACATAATTCAGTAGTGTTTATTGTTAATGCCAGCTAAATTAATTAACATTGAGCTATCTTGAAGAATATTCACACTTACACATATGATAGAGAATGAACGAGCTCTAGTAGCGTTCATAGTTAATGCCAGCTAAATTACTTAACATTGAGCTATCTTGAAGAATATTCACACTTACACATATGATAGAGAATGAACGAGCTCTTGTAGATCATCAGCTGAAAAACCAACTTCATCTAACAGGACATGATAATGAGTGGGCCTTGTAGTACCCTTTACAAAAAGGCAATAAAATAATCAAGTCAGTCATCTCACAAGAAATAGAAGCACTGAGATTAACATATTATTCATGGTTTAAAAAAACGTTTGAGGCGTACGCCTCGAGGCGAGGCGGTGAAAAAACGTATCTGAGGCGCCGCCTCATAGTGTGGCAGTGAGGCGCACGCCTCACGTGGGCGAGGCGGTCCGAGGCGTACGCCTCATGATCTTGATTTTTTATGGCTGTTTTATTGCCTCAAACCGTGGGGCCTTTTTCAAAATAATGATTTGGGCTTTTTTTTTAATTAAATGGGCTTAAAATTTGGGCTTAAGTGATCAGATTTTAAGTTAAAAAAACCCTAAGTTTCTCCTATTTCCCTCTTCTCTTTCTCCTTCACGGCAGAACCAACATCTCCCATCTTTCTCTCTTTTCTTTCTCCTTCACGGCAGCACCAAGCTCTCCCTCACACTTCACAGCAAGCTCCAACTGCACAGTAGGCTCTCTCCATCATCCAAGCTCTCCCTCACACTCTTTTCATTTCTCTCATTTTCAAGCAAGAAGCTCTCTCCTCTCACCCATCATCTCAGTTTTTTTTTTTGACCTCTTTTTCTCAAAGTCAAGGCAGCTACCAGCCTTAGTTTTTGTCAAAGTTGATTATTTTAGAAAGGTAAATAATTTCCTTAATCTTCTCTGTTTTTTGTTTTTTAATTTCCTTAGTTTTTGTTTTAAAGTTGCTGAATTTTTAATTTTATTTTATGCTTTTAGTTGCTGAATTTAAGTTGGGAAGGATGAGTAGAAAATATCCTTCTTGGAAGTATAGTGTTGAAATAGAAGTGCCGGAAAAAAGTGGAAAAAAAGGATACAAGTATTTAAAGTGTAATTTTTGTAGTAAAGATATTAAGGGAGGGGTGAAGAGAGTGAAAGAACATCTTGCTTGTACACACAAATATGTAAAACCATGTCCTAAAGTACCTAAAGAAGTCAAGGAGGAGATAAGTCAATATTTGAAAGACTATGAAACTACAAAATTTATTTCTCAACGAAAGTTTGATGAGGCGGTGGATTGTGGATCCTACTTTGGTGATGGACCTAGTGGTTTTGGTAGTGGCAATCCTTTGGAGGGTGTGAATTCTTGTCCTAGCAATAGTTCTAGAGGTGTTAGAGGGCCTATGGATCGATTTATGGAGAATAAAGGAGATGAGGAAAATGAAAAAAATACCGCTGCCACAAAAATGACTCCAACGAGTGCTAAAGAGCATCGAAATCAAGTATGTTTAGATATTGGGAGATTCTTTTTTGAGAATGGGATCCCATTTAATTGTGCAAGAAGCCCATCATATTTCAATATGTTGCGTTCGGTTGGGAATTATGGTCGAGGATTGAAAGCTCCAACAATGCATGAAATGAGGACTTGGATACTAAAAGAAGAAGAGAAGACAACATCCGAAATTGTGAATGAGATCAAAGCAACATGGAAACGAACAGGGGTTTCATTATTATCAGATGGTTGGTCAGATATGAGAAATAGGAGTCTGATCAATTTTCTAGTTAACAATCCCTATGGGACTGTTTTTTTGAAAACTATTGATGCATCAGATTGTGTAAAAGATGCACAAAAATTGTTTGAATTGCTTGATGATGTTGTTGAAGAAATTGGAGAAGATATTGTCATTCAGGTGGTCACAGATAATGCAAGTGCATACAAGGCCGCTGGAAGATTATTAATGGAGAAGAGAAAAAGTTTGTATTGGACTCCGTGTGCTGCTCATTGTATTGATTTGATGCTTGAGAAAATTGGAGAATTGCCACAACATAAAAATGCTTTGCTTAAAGCAAAGAGAGTTAGCAATTTCATCCATAACCATCAATGGGTGTTGAGTTTAACAAGAAAATTTGCAAAGAAAGATCTTCGACCAGCTGTCACACGATTCGCCACTGCCTTTCTAACTTTAGAAAGTATGCATCAATTGAAGCAACCACTACAAATGATGTTTGTTTCAAAAGAATGGTCAAGTTGTGCATGGGCAAAGAAACCTGAAGGGAAAGCTGTGAAGAAAATCATAATGAATGATAATACATTTTGGCCTAGTGTGGTTTATTCCATAAAAACCACAAAGCCCCTTGTGAATGTTTTAAGAATAGTTGATGGTGAGAGGACACCGGCAATGGGATTTATTTATGGTGTTATGGATGAGGCAAAAGAAAAGATAGCAAAGAACTTAGATGGAGACGTGTCTTCATATAAGGAGATTTGGGAGATCATTGATCAAAAGTGGGAGTTTCAATTGCATCGCGACTTGCATGCAATTGCATATTACTTGAATCATCGATTCAGATGGAGTCCCAATGTTTCCGAGCATCCAGAGATTAAAACTGGTTTGTATAAGTGCATGGATAGACTCATCAAGGACCAAGAAACATATGTGAAGGTCGATGCCCAACTTGATGAGTATAAATACAAGCGAGGATTGTTTGGCTTCAGATCATCCTTAACATCATACTTAACACGTCCACCTGGTGAATACTTAAACTTTTATCTCATTTTTTGTTTTATTATAGTTTATATTAATATTATAAAATAAATTATTCATTACTTTGCTTCTTTTTTCATGTCTTTAATTTGTATAGTTGAATGGTGGGACAACTTTGGAGATGAAGTTCCAGAACTCAAGTCATTTGCAACAAGAGTTCTAGGTCTTACTTGTTCAGCATCGGCATGTGAACGTAATTGGAGTACGTTCAATCAAGTGCACACAAAGAGAAGAAATCGTCTGAGCACAAAAAAGATGAATAGTTTGGTGTACATTATGTACAACAAAAAGTTGAAGCACAAATTTTTTAAGAAACAATCACGAAGAGAGGAAGATGATCCTTTGATTGTTGAAAATGTGTCTTCTGATGATGAATGGGTAGCCAATCCAAATGATGAAGAGGATGGTGATAGTAGAGCAATCGAAGTTGGTGGGGAAATTGAGATTGAGGATGAGGGCGGAAGTTTAGCACCGAGGAAGAGGAAAAGAAATCAAGCACCAATTGAAGTGAATTTGGATGAGGAAGATGAATTTGAAGGAGGAGAAGATGACAGTGAAGATGGAGATGATGGACGAGCTATACAATTTCATAATTTCATGAGTGATGATGAAGAAAGTGAAGAGTTCTTGGAGATTTAATGCATTTTATTTATGATTTTAAGACTTATAACTAGAACTTTTATGACTTTGATATGGACTTATGTGTTGTTTGTTATGAATTCTATGAAATTTCATGAATTTTAGGATATTTTATGAATTTTATTATATTTTTTAAATTTTATTTGTTCTTATAGTTGAGGCGTACGCCTCGTTGCGCCTCGAGGCTTACGCCTCGCGGTACTAAGAGAAAACGCCTCGCCTCGCGATTTCGCCTTTCAAAACCTTGATATTATTACATGCATAAATATCTTAAACATAAATCCTTTCAATATAATAAGTTCCAAAGATTTAAGGTTCTGTTAAGATATTGATCCTTACTAAGAACTACAAAATTAATCAAAACATAAAAAAAATTCATGCACAAACACCACTTCCTAATAAGAAACAAATGCATAGTGAAAACACTCACAATCATGCCTGCGTGTGCACAGAGGTAGAAGTCGTTGTTTTTTGGATGACAAATCCTGTTGTCAATAATGGTACCTGAAAAAAATAAAGGTCAAACTTGTTATTTGAACAAAATGAGTAGATATGGTTTATTGGCAACATAAAGGTCAAAATTCAAATTAAATAAAAAAAATACCAGGAGGAACATTTTCGGGGTTCGATTGTTGGAAGAACTTTGTATGGTGATTTTTTTGAGCAATAATAACCACAAACTTGGGATTCCAGCTCTCATCAAGAAACTTGCATGCCTGAGAGAACATTGGAAGTTAATATAATTTCATAGTTAAGCACAAAAATTGGAAGTTAATATAATTTCATAGTTAAGCACAAAAGTTACAGGATAATGGAACAGAACTAAAAACCTCAATGATTTGATCCAGTTCTATGTTCAGTACTTGGTTGAACTGTGATTCACTGACCCCATCCCTATTTCAATGCATAAAAATAATCAATAACAAAAAATTTCAGAAGTTTTAATAAATATGACACATAGAAAAACCAAGCAACGAGAATTACATCAAACTAATAGTTACAAAAACTTCAAACCGCTAAAATAACATAAAAATACCTAATAATGACATCTGATAGTACAGAAAAAGAAAAAAATAGAAAGAGAAAAACAACTGTAGTATTAACAACTAAAACGAATGGAGGGGAAAAATATATTAGAATGGTGAATTTACAAAATCTACAAACCTTAACAAAAAAAATTACCTCTATATATTAAAAAGTACGAACAAATTCTGGATTCAGATTCCAGTACTAAAAACAGATAAAATATTGTAAGCACTATCATCCTTGTTATAACTGTACTGTACCCCAACTTTTCCTTTGTTAAGCAGGATCTTTAATTTATAATATGTTCATGTGGCAGAATATCTAAATACGTTAATTCTGCTAATTTTAGTGGATAATAAACCTCTGTTCAATGGAAATTGCTTCAATTTGTAAGTACATATAATTGTGATCAAATAATACTGAGATAGTTACAAAACAAGTCATGAAGATAAATACAATACCTAAAAATGATGATCTGATCAGGTTTTCGTTTTGCTGAACTCGTAAAGAAGTCCACAAGAAGCTCCCTGAGATAGAAGGGAAGTGTATCACAAAGAAAGTGTAAAATAATATAAACAAAAATATATAACTAGATCCTGGCAAGCTCAATAAAGCAAGAAAAAGCCAATTTTCATTCAAACATCCTTCGTAGACTTTCCACCAGGGTAGCTCATTCATCAGCTAGGCTTGCATACCACATAAATAGATATATACATATAAGCATTCACAAAGATATATATGGATAAAGAGAGAGAGAGAGAGAGAGAGAGAGAGAGAGAGAGAGAGAGAGAAAATATACAAAGTGTAAATCAAGTACCTTATTATAGACATCCTACCTTATGATACCTTCATCCTCTTTACCAACTGGCTTAAATAACGAATCAATCATTTCCACCTTGGGTGACTGCGTACGAACAGAAGCCCTATAACGAGAAATTGAGGGCCAATTCCTAGAACTAACAACCTGTCAATCAAAAGCTAAAAAAAGTATCAGCATCTCAGAATTAGCATCTCTGACAAATTTGGATAAACTACAGAATGCCTCCTCAGCTATGTATTAAATTTTAAACTCGCCTACCATTAAACAACAATGTAAGAAAATACTAATTTTGGCATTTAAATTTGATTTTATATGTACTCCTTTCATGGAGGATCAATTCTGACACCATGGGGCACCACTACAGCATTAACAACAATAAGCTACGAAAATACTATTCACTTTAATCACCAAAAAGTCAGGCATCTGATAGAACGAAGTTGCTGCAAAATTGTATAGAAGTATATGATATAAAAAACAAAACAATACTTGATGTTAGCCAGCCAACATGGATGTCTATGAAATAGCAGCACTGTGAATGAAAAGAACAGTTGCAACTACGCATTATCAAATCAACATTACCGCCGCAATTGAAGGTATGTCAGACTGCCCAGGAGATCCATGTGATACATCCATTCCAAGAATGAGAGTAGGACTTTTGGAGACCACTGGGATCATTGAATTACGTTCAACAGCTAAAAAAGAGTTTAACCCACCAAGCTGCAAGGATTGAGAGCATGGAAAAGCATGATAACCAAAGACAGTTATTTTAGGAATGAAGATATTCAACAACAAATACCTTGGCATTGATCTTCAAAAGAACATTTGTAATGTATTGATCATTGACCCTTTGAGGAGCAATGCATTGAGTCACAATTCCAAACTCAGAAAGATTCTTCTTTTTCCATGGGCCTGGAGTTTCATTAAAAACACACATTAATGACATTCAAAAGGGGAAAAGAAATAATAATTCCAAAAATAAAATAAAGAATACAAGGGATCATTAATCCAACCATAAAGATCACAATTTTTCCTCTCTGGAAGCAGACAAAGTAGAAAATCAGGTGCCCCGGGAAGTTTTGACTGTATCTCATCAAACATTTTCTCAACGCGAACCACAGGTGGGGCACGTCTGAACTGTCCACCCTCTTGAAACACTTCAAAAGGAGGTTTCATCATCTGTCACAAATAAATCAAACAACAATAATCAATTACTAAATAACCACCAGCTCAGAAATTCTGACTACACTGTTACAAAACCAACTTACAATTCCTTTCATCTCTCCACATTTTATCAGAGTTTGCACAAGGTTATTTATGTCACACCGTGCATTGAAGTTAACTACAGCCCACTTTTCTATCTTGGTTGGCTGTGCTAATTTCTGCAAAAATAGTTATGACAGTTATAAAGTTAACTACACCCCAATAATTTAATAGTAATACATAAACAAGAAAAACGAGGTTGAAGAAACACCTTGTTGTTGAAATTCCATTTACCATTCCGGGGAAAAAAATCCTCCCCGTTACCTGCTTTCAACTGTAAAGAGAAAGTATCAATGAAAGGCACAACATAACAAGCTATTATTAACAAGAGGTTACGCTTGCAACTAAATATCACTTCATTAAAAAAAAATTATATATGTATATAGACCTTGGGGGCAGGCAGAACTCGGCCTTCCACCTGGGTGAAACTATTACTAATTGTTACACCACAAGAGCGTAACATGGGTTCAGCATCATAATCGCTGCGCTTCAGAGCCTGTGTCCAAATGCAAAAAACTTAAAATTAAAATCTAGCATGTCTTTGAAAAGAATAATGATAGAATCAAGAAACTTAAAGGAAACATTCTAGCATGTCTTTGAAAATAATGATGATAAAAGAGACTAACACTAGACAACACTTGCATCCTCTCATGTGGTTTTTGTCGTGATTTCTCAACCAACGAAGACCTTTGGAATGTCGACAGCGACTTCGTGTAACGCTGCAATGAAACCAAAGAGCAGAGCTAGAAAACACACACACACAGAAAGCCTGTTAGAAAGAAATTGTTAGGTAGTAAAACCCTAAAACAATTGTGACATTAACTAGAGCATCTGCAGATAAATCAAGTAACCTCAACAGGGAAAAAGGTTGGGCGTTTAGGTTTCCCGACATTAATGCATGGAAGATCTTCAGAATATCGCAAATTTATATGACGTTGATTAACAAAATAATCATAGACAGTAACTTCCAATGGTTCACTGTCACTATCGCCTCTCTGCTTCAATGTAAACCTGATAACAAGCAAGAATGACAATTATCCAACAAAACAAAAAAAAAAGGGAAAAAATATTAAAGAAAATTAACTTGATAAAACGAGGCATCAGAAAAAACTATTGGGAATCAAAGCACAATAAAAGAGAAGAAAACGTGACAAGAAAATAATCATACGTTTGTTCTCTGCATGACTTCTCACTCAGTCCTGTAATCTTGTATTCAGTATAAGAGGGATCAACTTTGATCCTCAAATTCTTGAGCGTCCGTTTAGCCTGTTTACAAAGACATGTTGAGGAAAACAAACACAAACACACTAAATATACAAATGTTGATTACCTTCGCCCAGTCTATCCTACTAGGATCATTCACACCTTGGTTAGAAATTAAAAAATCTACAACTGGCCCAGGTTGTATGATCATCGTTGTAGACACATCTGAAAAAAGGTGAGATAAATGTGAAGAACACACACCAAAAATAAACCAAGTTTCTAAAAAACATAGAAGAAAATGTAAAGAGGATGTTGCCTATGTTTAAAGACAATCCTTCCTGGGCTGCTCTAAAACTGGAATGAAATCCTCTGCACCCAAGAACTCCTCCCCCCACATCAACAAAATTTTTTGGATCGTTATGAAAAAAAGATTGGCGAACAAGTAGGCATCCCCTGGAACAATCGACTTGTATCATAATGTATTAAATATGAAACCCAATTTAAGATTTCAGATTAGACAAAAGGCTCCTAACAAAATGGAGAATAATAATTAACATATTTCACTCACTGCCTAGATGCATGTTGTCGTAAGATGATATCCAACACTCTCAGAGCTTCTTGGGAGTTCTCAGTTTCTTGACCACGTAGAGCACTGGCAATAGCCTGCATGGGAATTTTTGCAGCAAAGCTAATTTCGACTTTAAATGTTTTGGACTGGTATTGGCGACGCAATCTCTTTCGGTCACCCTCAGCATTGGGGCTCTGACTACCATTGACTCTGAGCAATAACAATTTTACATGAATTCAGAACAAAAAGAACAAAATAAACAGAAAAAAAGTTCCAAATAAACTGGACAGAGCAGGGCTACCTATCAGATGATACGTCCTCAAGTACAACAGTAAATTCAAGCTTGTTTCCTGGAAGAGGCCCAACAGTAAACAAGCTCTTCTCTCCATCATAGGCAAAGTTTTTTCCACCTAAATCGGATTTGTAAGTTTCATGGACCCTATCAATCACTTTCCGTCCAACACCCTTACCATCAACAGGGCGACCATCTTCATAAAAGAGGGCAACCTATTCACACCATTCATAAATCAATCAAAATCTGGACAATCCATTGATCCTACTCACAGATTTATAAATGGATCGATTTTTTAAAAATTTCTTCTACAGTACAGAAATACAATGATAAACAAACTGTCACAAATTTATGAAAGCATGATAAACTTACACTGTAATGGAAAAACTGGTCTTGCAAATTACTGACTTTGACTTTGAAATGATTTGTCAACAGCGGTATCTTTTGCCCTTTAGATCCAAGGTTGCGCCTGGCCATTGGAAGTCGGACAGTTTTCTTCTTAACTGGGTCAAGTGCCTGTTCTGATTCTGCCTTGATTGGAACAATATCTGGTGGGATAACAGGGGGTGGAGGAGGCAAAGCCTCCTCTGTTCCGTTTCCATCAAGCTCAGAAGAACTCATTTCCTGTGCACAAAGCAGAAAAAAATAAACATGCAAAGCCAGACTCAGCCAAATTAGAAATTCAAAGAAGATAAAAAAAATACTAAGAACCCATATTCAAAGCAGAATACAGAACAAATAAACATGCAGACCGAAAAACTCAAGAACATAACTCCTAAGCAGCAAGGTAAACTTAGCAGAACCAAAAATTCATGACCAATTAACAATGAAAGCAGGAACACTTTACACACATATGATGATATAATCAAAATCAGTACATGCATGGAAAATGACTTCTAACAATCTACGTCATACCACATCAGTCCAGCATAGTATTACACCTTATATGTAGTAAGACAACCAACTTGGACAAAAGCAGTCACCAAAACTATATAGCATGAGGCAGATTTTTCTTACAAAAGAAATAAATCCGATCGGACACAATATACATACAATATCAACCCAGTATGACACACATAAAACTTTCACAGAAAAATAAAGATACAAATAATATAAAATCAACTAAGAAGACGTACAAGGGATCATCCGTTTGACGTAACACACTGCATTGTATAATAGTCTTCAAATAGGCATGACCAATGTGGCAAAAGGCCTTTTAAAAACATGACATGAAAATAAAAGAAACACTATCCTTACTTGTACATAACCCAAAATGGAGTCAATGTGTAGAAGAACAAATTAGTTTCTTAAACCTTCAGATTTTGGTAGTAAACGAATTCTACTAATACAAATCTAAAACAACATAACAAAGCACCAAAATAATCATGCGAAAACCAAAACCCATAAAAAAATTTAAAAAGTACAAAAGTAAAAAATACTATCAGACCCATAACAAGCACAGCCTTCAAATAAAAACAAAAACCCAAATAACATTTAAAATGCTAAATGAAAAAAGAATTACATGCAAAGTGGTAAACACACACTCGAAAATATATACCTAAACGTGGTCCAAAAGAAGAACCCTCCAACACTTGTGAGTTACCAGAGTAGCAAAAATAAATACCGCAAGGAAAAAATAACGAAATAATTAAAAACCCTTCAAAAGAAAGAGAGCAACATTTCTGGGCTTCTGGGAACCACCAAGCACAAAAACACACAAAAAAAGTGATGTGCAATACAGTAAACACAATCGGTCAAAGCCAAAACCCCAAAAATTAAAACCACAAAAGTGAAACACCAAAGCAATGTGCCATCAATAAAAAGCAAAATAATAAAAGCAATAAAAAATAGTAACGGAATGAAAAATCTAACTACCAAAAAAAAAATCTAAAAAATGAAAAATCAAAGAGAACAATTGTAGAGAAAACAAAACTATCCTCGCTGAACCTGAAAAAGGCAAACGTAAAAAAAATACAGAAAAACCGAAGCTGAAAACATCCCAAAAACGAGCCACATTAAACGGTTGACCCTCAAAAATGAAAAATCAAAGCATACGCCATTAGAAGCGAACAGAGAAAACCTGTAAGTATACCTGAAACACAGGAAGAAGAAGCAAAGCAAGAAACCCTAAAGCTCGAAGCGATCTCTTTCTCTCTCAGAAACTCGAATGGAGGGTCAGTGAGACTGAAGACAGTGGAGGTAAGTACCCTCGTCTCCCCGTTTTAAGTGCTGTGAATTCCCTCAAGTATCACGCTCTACAGTTCGTACAATCTCCATAATATTTACCGCTGATCAACGGCTCAGATTTAAAGACCACAATAAAGAAAACGCATTAATTGCTACGGCTTTTTCTATGTAAACTCCACCTCTTTTTTATTACTGCTAATTTATTTATTTTTCTCTCACAGTCACAGACGCGGTGACAGTCACGGTGACCGAAGCGCACGCTCTCAAAATTTCGTTGCTTCGCAAAAGTTGGTTATGCCACTCCTCGGGCGAAGCTTTTTGTTTGACGATTTTAACCTTCTGAAATTGTAATATGGATGGATTGCGTGTCGGGAGAAGAGGAGCGAAATGTGAGAGGTAGTTTAGTCATTTTGATATCGTGTCACACTGTATTGTCGCGTGGGGCCCGCGTGTTTTATCTAAACAGAACAGATAACTCAAAATGAGTCTTTTTAGTTTCCCAATTAAAAAAAATATATATTATAAAAAGTAAAAGATTTAATTAGAATATTGATGACGTTTCATGCTGTGACATATATTTGTCACAGGTTTTTTGGGGTCAGAAACGGTCATTGAGTTTGGTTTTTTTTAGGAGGTTACTCTTAATACACTTGTCAATCACAATCAATTGGCCGATTTTCTCCATAGGTCTGCCCTGATGTAAAAGCATTAATGAACAATTCCTTAAAAAAGAAACATATTTGCACGTAATTTATATATTTTTAATAAGATAAAATATTCCTTTCTAAAAAATAAAAAATAATAATAAGATAAAATTCTTATTAATTAATTATTACTAGTAAATTTGATAATAAAAAATAAGACTAATATTGTAACATCAAAATTTACATACACAATTTACACCACTATGACCACGTTTAGCTAAGTTTATCTTAAGCAAAAATATTTTTGAAAATATTTGGGTAAAAAATAAAAAGTATTTTTTTTAATTTAAAAAGTATTTTTAAAAGTAAGTATTCTTAGTTTAAACCTATTTTAGAAACTGTTTTTTAAATTAGAATTGTTATCCAGATTTCCGGATAGCGTTTAGATTGATGACTTCGGGGAAGCAGAATTATCGATGTCTTTCACAGTAGGTGACCAGAGCTCGCGGATGGACAGAAAGGCTTCGCCTCCCCTGTTTGATATCCGGATTACTCTTCCAAGCAAGCACAACACGGAAACTCGTTGACTCTTCCGGACTCCCGAAGGATACCCCTCGGGGAGGCCCCTTCCAGGAGAGGCCCTTCGAGTGGTCTCCGCGGAAACAGTTCCGTGCCTCGCACAGAACAAAACCGAACTGTCGAGTCCGGGAGAGGACATATTTGGAATGATATCCGTCTGACACAGGATCCCGCCTGACACGCCCGTCAGGACAAAGCCGCACACATCCCAGCACGCCTAAAGGTACCTTTTCGCCTACTGTTCCGCTGACAACTTGGAAAAGACGGCTGACTTTGTGTGTTCCCCATACTTTCACGTAAATATATCCACATAGAGTCTTGTAGCCATGCGACTACAGTAATTGTATCCCCTATTTATGGCTGGTGTAATTAAGACCCATGTACGTGGAGAAAAACCCTAATCCGAAACCCTAGCTATAAAGGCCCCTTCATTTTACAAGAAGAAGGGGGACCGAGAGATCACATAGCAAAAACTCTACAAAAATCTCTCTAGCTTCATCTTCTTCAAGAGAACCCGAGCGAAACATTGTGAGTGTGTGAAGTTCTTATGCACCAGCCATCTTACTGTAACCTTTTCCAAGTATAATAACATCGACTCGTGGACTAGGGCTTGTTAACGCCTGAACCACGTAAAAACACTGTTTGTTTAGTTACATTTCAGTATTTCTACAGTTCTTATCTTTTTATTATTCTGTTAGTTATTCGTTTCCGAAAAACTCGGTAAACATTTTGGTTCTTTCATTGAGAGCTGTAGGAAGTTGTTAGTCAGCTCTTTTTCTGTGTACGTTTTTTGTATTCACTTCGTACTAAAGAGATGGTGACTACGCGAAAATCCGCTGTTGACAAAAATGCTACGGTCAACCCCGATACCGTGACGGAAGATGTGGTGCAAAGCGAACCCTTAGACTACCGAGGTGAGGACCCGACATCCCGCCAGGATCAGGTCAGTACCGAAGATACAACATACTTAGAAGACGAAGAAGAGTATGTCCAAGACGGTTATTACAAGGACGGCTGCTACTATGAGAAGGACCCAGAACTGATCCAAGTAGCCGAAGAACTGGTGGCCACTAAGGCCAAGCTTGCTGAGCAGGAGCGCGTCTCCGAAAGAATGCAACGCATGATGGAACGCCTCCAAAGTAAGTTCGGAGATCTAGGCGACTCGGACGAGGATACCTCTGTTCGAGGTGGTGCTGATGCCCCCATGCCGGATCCAGCCGCTGCTGGACCATCCAAAGCCGCCCCTAACAAGGGCAAAGAAAAAGTTGGAGAGCCTGTGCGCGCTGACGCCCCTGCACCTCCTAAAGGCGTGAATCACCAGGCCGACTGCCCCCCCCGCGCGCAGAAGGTCTCTGGCGCTCCTAAGCCCAGACGCCCTTCAGCCCCAAGGGGGCACTCTGTGCCTAAAGGGCCCGGTGCTAAGGCACCCAGGCCTAGGGGAAGGAACAACCGCCCCAGTGATTCCGTCAATCAGGACGGTCGGGCTGCGAACTCGCACTCCGAAGATAGCTGGTCCACGGTGGACCTAAGAAGAAGGTTGGAGGCCAAGTATGAGAAGGCCAAAGGGGAAAAAGCCCGGCCTCGCGGAGATGACCTCCGAAATCATATTAATGACAAGCTCCGGGGACGTGACCTCCCGGAAAGTGATACGAAGAGGCTCGAGGAATAGATTGCTGCCTTGACCAAGCTGGTCCGGAAGCAAAGTGGGGCCCTGTCAGATTCTGAGGAGGAAGACCCGGAACCATGTATTAGGAGGATCGCGGAAACGTCCCTCCCGGATAACTTCAAAATGCCTCACATAGAATTATATGATGGGAGGACAGACCCGCGTACCCACCTAGCTAAATACAATAAAATGATGCAAGTGGCACGCGTCAGTGAGGACGCCAAATGCATGTGCTTCTCACTCACCCTTACCAAGTCCGCGGAGGACTGGTGGAAAAGATTAGCTCCCGGATCAATCCACAGTTGGAAGGAGCTACAGTCCGCGTTTAGGAGGCAGTTTATTGCTGCCCGCGACCACGACATGGAGGTTGGTTCCTTAACCAACATCAAGCAGCAACCCACTGAGAACCTCAAAGCTTTCATTCAGAGAATGATGGAAGCTGCTGCAAAAACCAAGGTCAGCGATGACATGAAGCTGATCGCCCTTCAATCGGGCCTTACTGTCGGCTCCCTGCTATGGGGGGAAATGCAAAGGAGACGGGCAGAAACCCTGTCCGAATTCATGTCAAAAGCTCAGGGAATCATCAACCTTGAGGATGCCTACCAGCAAGCCTTTGGAGTTCCCCCGGCTCCAACCCCTTCCGTGACTGCGCCGAGCTTTGCTTCGCAAGCTCCCGCACCAGCCCTCACGCTTCCAGGAGCCCGATTCACTCCGAGTGTGTATGGGCCTTCCGCGTCTGCTCAGACGCCGGGTCAAACCCATTTCTCTGGGTATGGAGCAGTACAAACCGGATGTAGTATCGCTCCTAGCATGCCGCAGCCGCAAGCGGAAGCCCCGGAACGAAGTTTGAGCCAATCGCGGAGCAAACGAAGCGGAAGAAACTCCAACCGGGGAGACCATTCAAAGAAACCCCGAAAGGATTATGAGCCCAAGTTCACGGAATATACCAGTTTGATAGACTCGCGAGAGAATGTCTATCGGGCGACCTGTAATATGGTCAACTACAGGAAGCCCCCGAAAGTGTCTCACGGAGGAAGGCGTCCGCGAGACTCCAATAAGAGGTGTGAGTTCCACGGAGACGTGGGGCACACCACGAATGAGTGCCTTCAGCTGAAGGATGAGATCGAGTCCCTGGCAAGAGCGGGACACCTCGGTCAGTGGGTGAGAATACCCATAATCTATCCCGGACAGGGGGTAGTTCACGGAGCTGCATATTCCCCGGGACAGAGGGGGGCCGCTAGCGCTCCTGGAGCCGGTCACCCCCAAGCTCCCGGGTCTCAGTTCCCAGCACTTCCTCCTCCACCTGCTCCGGCGCCCATTGCCTTGTTGGCTCCAGGGCCAGGCAACCCATATCCGCCCGGCCTTGCTCCGCCACCCGTTGACGGACACGTCGCCACCATTTCCGGAGGACCACACCTTGCCGGAAGCACCCGCAACTCCCAGAAGAGGTACTTGAGGGAGTTAGAGCACGCCGAGGAGATGTGCGCCTTGGTCCAATCACCTGCTCAACGTCCCCGAATGATGGATCTTCCCATCACCTTCACGGAGGACGATGCTCGACATGTGCACTTCCCCCACAACGATCCCCTCGTGGTGGAAGCCCAGATTGCCAATAAGAAGGTCTCACGGATCTTGATCGATAACGGAAGCTCCGTGAACATCCTCTTCAAAGCGGCCTTCCACGCGATCGGATTGACCGAGACGGACCTGGCCCCATGCCCCATCCAGCTTCAAGGTTTCAATGGGGACGCACTCATGCCATTAGGCAAAATTCAACTTCCGGTCACCCTCAGAGGAGAAAGCGACGCTTGTGCCTTCAAGCATAGCACATTCGTGGTGGTCGACTGCCCCACGGCGTATAATGCCATCTTAGGCCGACCGGTCCTGATCGATTGTGGGGCCATAACCTCGATACGTCACTTATGCTTGAAGTTTCCCTGCGACGATGGGCGTATTGGCACCCTCCGAGGAGACCAGAGAAGTGCACGGAGCTGTTATAACGTCTCCGTCCGAGCCGTCTACACGGTCCGAGAGACGTTTGCTGCCATTCCTCTGGCGGAAGTATTGCCAGAAACTAGGGATGCTCAGGAGGCATACTTTGACGAACTCGACCCAAGAGTGGGAATCGAGAAAGCAATAGAGCTGATGGAGGAAGTCGAAGAGGTGATCCTCAATCCGGGAGAACCCACCAAGGTCATTCAGGTTGGGAAAAACCTGCCGTCGGCCGTTCGAGATAAGATCGTGGCCACTGTGAAGGATAATCAGGATATCCTGGCATGGTGCCACGCTGATATGACGGGGATTAATCCCAATGTTGCGTGCCACGCACTCAACATAGACCCAGCTGCAACTCCAATTCGCCAAAAGAGGAGGCCGCTGGACCCAGTGAGAGCCGAAGCCGTCAAAGCTGAAGTGGACAAATTGATGTCCATAGGCTTTCTCCAGGAGTCGCACTATCCCGTGTGGTTGGCCAACCCAGTTCTGGTCCCGAAACCCGATGGGTCCTGGAGAATGTGCATTGACTTCACGGACCTAAACAGGGCCTGCCCGAAAGATTGTTTCCCTCTCCCGCGAATCGATCAGATGGTGGACGCTACTTCCAGGTACGAACTCTTATCCTTCATGGATGCGTACTCCAGATACAACCAGATCAAGATGCATGTCGCGGACCAGGAACACACCAGCTTCCTCACGGATAAGGGTGTCTACTGTTACGTGGTCATGCCTTTCGGTTTGAAGAATGCTGGGGCGACTTACCAGCGTCTGGTAAACAGAATGTTCAAGGACCAACTGGGGAGGAACATGGAGGTGTACGTGGACGACATGTTGGTAAAGTCCAAGACCTCCGGGGACCACAGTAACGACCTTGAGGAAGCTTTCGCCGTGATCCGAAAGTACGGGATGAAACTAAATCCAAAGAAATGTACTTTCGGGGTCTCGTCTGGGAAGTTCCTCGGTTTTATTGTCAGCTCCCGCGGAGTGGAAGCCAACCCTGAGAAAATAAAGGCGTTCATAGATATGCCTTCCCCCCGGAAGCATAAGGATGTCCAGAGCGTTACCGGAAGGATAGCTGCTCTCAGCCGCTTCGTATCCAAGGCCACCGACAAGTGTATCCCCTTCTTCAATGTTCTGCGAGGGAACAAGAAGTTCGAGTGGACCCCCGAATGCGAAGCGGCCTTCCAACACCTCAAAGAACATTTAACCCGAGCCCCCATTCTGTCCAAGCCGGTCGAAGGAGAGGCGTTGTTCTTATACCTAGCTGTGACTGAGCACGCAGTAAGTGCCGCTCTCGTCCGGGAAGATGGCCGTATCCAGCTCCCTGTGTATTACGTAAGCAAGAGGTTATTGGACGCCGAGTCCAGATATTCGATGATCGAGAAACTCTCCCTCTGCTTGCTGATCGCTTCACGGAAGCTGAGGCCATATTTCCAGGCGCACACCATCAAAGTACTCACCAACCACCCTCTCCGACAAGTCCTGCAGAAGCCCGAGTCTTCTGGCAGATTGCTTAAGTGGGCCATGGAACTAAGCCAGTTCGACGTCCACTACCAACCGCGTGTTTCCATGAAAGGTCAAGCTCTCGCGGACTTTATTGTGGAGTGCTCGGGAATGAATGACCTCCCAGAAGATCCTGTCCCGGAACTTCCCACCTGGAAGGTCTACGTAGACGGAGCCTCAAATGAAAAAGGAGCTGGAGCGGGGGTCATCCTAATATCTCCCCAAGGGCATCAGCTCCAGAGCGCCATCCGTTTCGCATTCCCAGCATCCAACAACGAGGCAGAACACGAAGCCATGTTAGCTGGGTTACGACTGGCCAGAGAAGTCGGAGCCCAAAAAATCGAAGTGTACAGCGACTCCCTACTTGTGGTAAACCAAATATCCGGGGAATACCAGACGAAAGGCGAAAGGATGGCTGCCTACGTGTCTCTCTCCCGCGACCTACTGCAGCATTTCAAAGAACACCAAATCCGCCAGGTCCCCCGGGACCAGAACTCACTCGCGGACACGCTGGCCAAGCTTGCAACGGACCCGGAGATTGAACAGTATGGCTTAGTCCCCATCGGGCACTTAGAAGCCCCCAGTACTGAGACGCGAAGGATAAACGCCATCATCGACCATTCCCACTCCTGGATAGGACCCATCCTCAGATTTCTCACCACCGGAGAACTCCCCACCGATAAAGCTGACGCAAGGAAGCTCCAGTATCAAGCTCCCCGATACGTGGTTATGGATGGAAAGCTTTACCGCAGGGGGTTGTCCATACCCTTCCTTAGGTGTGTTGCCGGAACCGAAGTCAGCACCATCATCCATGAGATTCACGGAGGCTTCTGTGGCGATCATACCTCCGGGCTGAGCCTCTCCAAAAAAATCCTTCGACAAGGATACTTCTGGCCCACCATGAAGAAGGATTGTGTGGATTATGTCAGGAAGTGTGAGCAGTGCCAGAGGTACGCCAAGGTTCCGCGAGCGCCGCCTACGGAAATTACCCTAATGACCAGCCCCTGGCCGTTCGCCGTTTGGGGCATTGACCTAGTAGGTTCCCTCCCCACTGGAAAGGGTGGAGTGAAGTACGCCATAGTCGCGGTAGACTACTTCACCAAATGGGCTGAAGCTGAACCTATGAACACGGTCACATCTAAAAAAGCACTGGATTTTGTCATCAGGAATATAGTGTGTCGTTTTGGGCTTCCACGGAAAATTGTGTCCGACAACGGAAAGCAGTTTGACAGTGAACACTTCACGAACTTCTGTGCTTCGCATGGAATTATCAAAAGTTTTTCCGCAGTCGCCAGACCCCAGGCTAATGGACAAGTGGAAGCTGTAAACAAAATATTAAAGACCACGTTGAAGAAAAAACTCCAAGCCTGCAAGGCTCACTGGCCGGAAGAACTTCCGCGAGTACTTTGGGCCTATCGCACAACAGAGAGAACTTCGACGGGGCACACGCCTTATTCCATGACCTTCGGTTGCGAGGCCGTCATCCCAGTAGAAGCTATGATCCCCTCTCACAGGCAAGACACCTACGATCCTACCCGGAACCATGCCCTCCTCCAGGAGTCCTTAGACATGATCGAAGAGCTCCGGGAGCAGTCGCAGGTCCAACTAAAAATGTACCAAGGCAAGATAGCCCGACACTTTAACACGAGAGTCCAGAGCCGTGCATTCGAAGTTGGGGACCTTGTCCTACGGAGAGTATTTCCTGCTACGCAGGATCCGGGAGTAGGAGTCCTCGGACCCAACTGGGAAGGCCCCTACGAAGTCCAAGAAAAAGTGGGCCATGGGACGTATCACTTAAAGAGACTCGACGGATCTAAAGTCCCGCGCGCCTGGAACGCGGAGCACCTCCGCCGTTACTACCAGTAGGCCCCGGACCATCCAGTCGGAAGTCCTTGGTGAAAATAACAAAAGTGAAAAATGTGGAAATAATCCTCCCTGTTGTAAAACTAACGCCTAGCAGGCTATTTTAATGAAACACGGAGGGATTCACTCCGCTTTTACTGCACTTTTTATCCCTATGTTCAAAGCTGCGTTTTAACAAGTGACCACGCGGTCTGGAGACGTCCGGACCCCACGCTCACTTGGGGGGTATACATGGCTAAGGCTTAGCCATACGCCCCTTGAACAAAACGTACACAGAACACCACTTATGTGCTAGCATTGTGTTTGAAGTTTTTAAATTGTTTTGCTCTAATTGTTAAGCTTAGGTTTATTTGTTGCCATGAACATGCTTGCATTACGTGTCATATGTGCATTATGTGCTTAAGTGAAAATTGCCACAGAAATGCCTGCCATTATGTATCATGAGAATTATCTCTTGTGTAGCCCAGCGATGGACGGGACTGGGGGTTGAGGCACGTTCATAAAGCTACGCCAAAACACCCCCAACTCCTTGACAAGTCCTTTGCAGAATTCTCCGCGAGCTCTGTAGAGCTTTGCTTCGCAAGCTCCAGCTCCGGGTCCCGCAAGGCGAAAGATGGCAAGATCCGCGAGCGCTGAAGAGCTTTGCTTCGCAAGCTCCAGCTCCGGGTCCCGCAAGACGAAAGATGGCAAGATCCGCGAGCGCTGTAAAGCTTTGCTTCGCATGCTCCAGCTCCGGATCCCGCAAGGCAAAAGATGGCAAGATCCGCGAGCGCTCTAAAGCTTTGCTTCGCGCGGATCTAGCCTCGCAGGGCTCCATGCCAGGTCCCTGAAGCCAGCCACCATGAGGTTCGCAACAACAGTTAGTTTTGCTTCGCAAAGATCTAACCTTAAGTCTAGCGACGCTCACCAAAAGAACTCCCGTTCCAAACAATGGAACGACTCACCTTAGCAATCCCAGCGAACAGTATAACTACAAGTCCCGGGATTGGCTATTTGCCTCAGGAAAGATAAAGTACGGTGAAAGGAGCCTGGCCGTTGGAACCAGAAAACCTTCGTAACCTAGAAACTACGTGGGGAAAGACATCATCCGTTAAAGCTTCAAGTGGGAAGTGCATAAGTTTTGGCCGTTGGAACCAAAACCCCATACGCCCCTACAACAGTTTCTACCGTATAAATGTCTACCTTAAGCGCAAAGATAAATAAAGAACTCGGCAGAAAAGAAAGGAGAATGCTATGATTATGGCAAAAATGTCCGCAATGAAAAACTCAAAATGAAAAACAATTAAAGATAAAACCCCTTCAAGCATTGGGGGTAACTACAGCGTCCACGACCGCAGCTTCGGGGGCATCTGTTTCAGCTGAGGCTGGCGGAGTCGGCTCATTGGAAGGAGGGATTTGGTCATGAGAAGGTTCAGAGGTCCCCGCCTCTCCGGGATCTCCCGCCTCAGGAGCTTCAGCACGTTCGTCAATGTTATAAGTTTGGACGTACGCCTCTGGGCCCTGATCCCACACGAGTAGCTTCTCCCTCATGGCTTCGGCATCATCTCCCAGATAGCCTAACACCTCCGGGTTCACTTTCCAGAGTTGATGCATGAGGACCACATGCGATATATTAATAGTCCTGTTCAGTATCACCTCAGCATCCTCCTTCTCCTTCAACCGCTCCGCCTCGGAGGTTGCCAGCTGTGCTTCTGCGGCAGTTAGTTGGGCCCTCAATTTTTCCATTTCGGCCTTGGAGGCATCCCGCTCCCCCTTAAGAGAATCAATCGCCTTGCGCTGCTCCCTATTTTGGTTCAGCACGGATTGCTTCTCGGTCACATGCCCCCTGGCAGTGAATTGCAAAGCCCCGATCTCTTTATCCTTCTCGGCGAGCCCCAACTGAAGCATAGACACGAGATCCCTGCTCCTCTTATGGAGTTGCTCCTCGTCGTGCAGCTTACTCTGAAGAGTGGAATATTCCTCTTGCCGCTTAAGGAGGAGATCGTTCTTTGATTGCAAGCGGGCTTCCAGGGTATCTTTCTCCACCTTGGCTTGGGACAGCTCTTCCCGGAGCTTGGAGTTTTCGGTCTTAATCCCATCCGACCGCTGTCTAAACTCATTCTCTGCCTTGGCCCGGTACTCTTGATATTTGGCAAGATATTTCTTCTCCGCCTCTTCTTCAGCCGTGCGCCGGGCCTGATCAATCTTCTCCGAAGCCCCCAAGGCCTGTTGGGTCAGTTTCTGTTTCTCCGCTTCCAAGGCCTGGCGAGCCAGTTGGCTCTCCTCCAGCTGAACCAGAGCTGCACCAACCTCCCGGAACGAGCGTTCCGCGATCATAGAGGCCTGCAAGGAAAGACAACAGAATGAGCTAAAGCAGGACCAAAAGACAGGTGGTCCCAAAAAAAAAATAATAACAACTGACGGCTTACCCCGGACAGTTGCTGCTTCACAGCGTGTGTCAGCAACAGCGGATCCTTGCTGCTGCTGATGGCCCATTTCTCAGAATTGAGCTCGCATAAGCTCAGGGCCATGTCCTCCATCATCTCAGCTCCGAACGGCGCCAATGCACGTCCGAGCCTAGGCACCAGCCTCTTCTCCAAGGCTGGACCATCCAGAACCGCTCCGGCCGGGTGAGGAGATCTCACCCCCTCGGCCAGCTCAGCCCTCTTCACGGCAGACAAGTTATCTGCCCTTCCCTGAGTAACGGCCTTCTCCGCCTCTAGCCGCCTCTTCAAAAAACTATCGGCCCGTCTTACACCCTCCAGGAGGGCAGCGAGAAAACTGGTTGGCTTCCGCGGAAAGTGGAACTTCAGGCCAGGCAGGGGAAGATTGGTTGTCTGAGAAGACGGAGACCCCGGAAGGGTGGACCCCCTTTGGGCTGGAGGAGGAGGCAGCCGGGGTATTAAGGCCCCGGTCTGTTGCTTTTGCTGCTGCGGTAGCAGAAGTAATTGCCCTTGTTGCTGCTGCTGGTTTGGATGTTGCTGTTGCTGCTACTGCGGCGTTGGTGATTGTCTCTCTTGTTCCTGTTGCTGCTGTTGTTGTAGTTGTGATTGCTGTCGTTGCTGTTGTTGTTGCCTTCGACCGGGAGAAGAGTGTCTAAGGCGTTTGTTCTTAGCACCCTCAGCATCTTCTCCGGGACGCTTGCTCACCCCAGTTGTCCTCACGGGGAACACAAGCCCTTCCCCGTCGCTACTGCTACTCGAGACCATCATAGTCTCGGAAGGCCCTTCAGCAGGGGACTTCTCTACCCTCGGAGACGCTTGCGCCTCGCCACTTGTCTTCTTGGGGGAGGCAGCCTTACCTCCCCTACCAGCCTTGGTCTTCCGTCCTTTCCTCGTGGGCGGGTCTTGGCTGGTGGCAGCCTTCTTAATAAGCAAAGTAACCCTCCCCAACATCTTGGCTTCGGGATACTCTGTAAGAAACGTACAAAGCAAGGTTAACGAACCAACAAGAAATGAGAAAGAAGATAAGCGGAAGACAAGACAATCAGCAACATAAAAGTACAAGCAAGCCCGCCAGCAGGGAACAAGAAACAAGAAAAAGAAAAGTTTGAAAGGGACGACCATGCACGAGAAACGTGGATGGCCTTCCCCGAGCAAAACGAAACATCGCTTCCTGCTCCAGGAAGCTCCCGTACTCCTTGAAGTCCAGGAAGAACATGCTGAGAGAAGAAGGGTCAACCATGATGACACCTTCTGGCAGACTACCATCACTCAGACACCAGAGGAGCTCATCTACCCTATCACAGTACCTGTCGAAAGGTATCCTACGCGGATCTAGCCTAAGGAAACGGGGATCAAACCCCATCTGAGAGGTCTGGGAAACCTCAGACAGGCTGGGGGTGTGGATCAATCGAAAACTAGTCTTACCTCTCCCGGAGGAACTAGCCCCCGGAGCCCCTTCGTTAGGGTAAGCCGCGGCGTGGCGAGCCTCGATCTCCTCTCCCTCCGGCTGGGGGTCGGGGAACCTCTCCGCCCAACTAGGAGATAGAGTATTTTCGTCCCGAGCGGCTTGGGTGATCACCTTAGACAGCTCCAGGGCAATCTGCTCCCGGATGTCAGCCGACACCTGAGTCTGCCCCCTACCACTTACTGGCTCGATATTTTGGAAGGAGGCGAGTAACCCATACTCCCTCAACGATTCGGAGGTCACAAGTCCCTCCACTCTCAACTCTTCCTCAGAAAGCCCTTCGTAGAACTTGGACCTCCTTATCATCTCCGCGCAGCGAGGTGTCCGCGGAACGACTTCTGCAGAAATCAAATACAAGCGTTAGAGATCCTCCCAAAAGGCAAATCAAACGCAAAGAAACAAAGTTGAAAAGGAAAAGAAGGAACACTTACCAGGGATTTTGAAGTCCAAAGATAGGGCTGGCACCCTCTTCAGCGGGAAGCCAGTCGTCAGGAACCAGTATTCCCGGAGGTCTGGAACCCTCGCGGTATGACAAGTGGGGCACATCACATCCGGGTGCCTTTCTAGCCTGTAAAACCCCACCTTGTCTGAGTGACCCCTCATAGGCTGAGACTTCAACCCATAAAAGTACAGCACCTCCTCCGGGGTAGGAGCTTCCAGTCTCCGGGACTTGCAAAAGATGAACCACCCCGCTAAGAGCTTGTAGCTGGGAGGAATTAACTGGAAGGGGGCAATCCCCGCCTTCACACAGAAATTGGCGAAGTAACTCCTTAGGGGCAAGTGCGCTCCGCACACTATGTGTGCCCAGCTCCAGGCACCAAAGCCCTCGTGGCTCTGGCTAGCTGACTCGCCCAGCACCGACAGACGGTGCCACATCAGACCTGGGATGTTCTTCAGGCCTGCCTCAGAGGAATACAGCTCGAGCATGCCATAATTCCTGAAAAGGTTCGGTTTTTGGTCCATCTCCCAGATGGAACTATTGGAGGTTGGTGGGCTAGCCGCGACCGCTTTCGCCTTTCCTTTCCCCTTTCCACCAGCGACAGGAGAGCCCTTCTCTTGGGCAGATTCAGCCTCCCCCGCAGCAAGGAGTTGTTCCTTCGAGATGTTCGTCACTGGACAAAAGAAAAGAAAGAAGAAAACACTCTAAGCAGTCAGCACCCTTGTCATACCCTAGTGGTATCAAAGGCGTCGGGGAGACCCTCCCCGAAAGCTGCTTGGAGAGGCTCCCACCGAGCTTGCTGAGGGATTGGCACCATGCCACCCGAAGGACAGCAAGGAACCAGACTCAGACCCCGAGCCTAAGCCCACCAAAAGAAGTGTTTTTCCAGAGAAAGACACCCTAAAGGCGTTCATGCTTATGCCCTAAAACAGCAAAACAAGGGACGACTTTCCAAACGCAAATCGCCAAAACACGCAGAAAAGGCTACTTATCGACTCACAATCAATCACATACCTACCAAAGCCCTATTCACACATGCACATAAGCAATAATGGCAGAAACCTCTACTCTAACAACTACCAACAACCTAAGGTTTGGGAGGAAAGAGCAAAGTAGAAATACTTACAGATATTCGGGTAGGTGGAGGTTGAAGGAGTAACTGGATCACTGCACAGCACGATCGCGAGAAGTAAAAGCTGCAAAGATGAACGGCGATTCAAACCAGGAACTTCGGGGAATAAACCCACTGCCAAATCAAAAAGAAAAGTTTCCAGATACTTACCAAAAGAAATGGCAAGTTCGGAGGAACGTAAGCTGGGAAGCCTGAGAGTTCGAAGGTTTGGAAATCTGAAAATCCTAAAGATGGAGAATCTGAAAGCGTAAAGAGGAAGAAAGGTCCTTTCCCTCGTTTTTATAGCAGGGAAGAGGCCGTTTCGAATTCCTCAAATGGACGGTCCCGTTCTTCCCATTTCGTGTGCATCAGATCCAACGGCTGGAGAGGAAGCGACGATCCTATTTATGACTCCTCGGATGGGAATAAAGTATTTATTTCCCATCATTACACCACCTCGGGCCCTGAGTACCATTAAAAACCGTCAAATCATTGGTCAGATGACTGACGCACGCATCCTCAACCAGTCGCCTCACGCACACGTCTTGGTCGCAGAACCATTCCCAGAATGACACGTGATCCTTGCCGCACTTGAGTACTTGGTCTCAAACAGAAGAAATTCCTTTTCTCTTTCATACTAATACTCAGGCGGGAAAAAGGAACCTTTTCGGGAACACAGAAGGTGCCCCCTCGCCTAGTCTAAGAAACTGATTGTACAAGCTCCCGGATCTCTCAAAGCTCCGCGACCTTGGGGGGTAAATGTTATCCAGATTTCCGGATAGCGTTTAGATTGATGACTTCGGGGAAGCAGAATTATCGATGTCTTTCACGGTAGGTGACCAGAGCTCGCGGATGGACAGAAAGGCTTCGCCTCCCCTGTTTGATATCCGGATTACTCTTCCAAGCAAGCACAACACGGAAACTCGTTGACTCTCCCGGACTCCCGAAGGATACCCCTCGGGGAGGCCCCTTCCAGGAGAGGCCCTTCGAGTGGTCTCCGCGGAAACAGTTCCGTGCCTCGCACAGAACAAAACCGAACTGTCGAGTCCGGGAGAGGACATATTTGGAATGATATCCGTCTGACACAGGATCCCGCCTGACACGCCCGTCAGGACAAAGCCGCACACATCCCAGCACGCCTAAAGGTACCTTTTCGCCTACTGTTCCGCTGACAACTTGGAAAAGACGGCTGACTTTGTGTGTTCCCCATACTTTCACGTAAATATATCCACATAGAGTCTTGTAGCCATGCGACTACAGTAATTGTATCCCCTATTTATGGCTGGTGTAATTAAGACCCATGTACGTGGAGAAAAACCCTAATCCGAAACCCTAGCTATAAAGGCCCCTTCATTTTACAAGAAGAAGGGGGACCGAGAGATCACATAGCAAAAACTCTACAAAAATCTCTCTAGCTTCATCTTCTTCAAGAGAACCCGAGAGAAACATTGTGAGTGTGTGAAGTTCTTATGCACCAGCCATCTTACTGTAACCTTTTCCAAGTATAATAACATCGACTCATGGACTAGGGCTTGTTAACGCCTGAACCACGTAAAAACACTGTTTGTTTAGTTACATTTCAGTATTTCTACAGTTCTTATCTTTTTATTATTCTGTTAGTTATTCGTTTCCGAAAAACTCGGTAAACAAGAATAATTTTATTATTTTTAATTTACTCATAAAAATCTTTTTTAATTAATATTCAAATACTTTAAAAAAATCTTTTATAATAGCTATCCAAACAAAAAAATAAACTAAAGATTCTACTTTTCTTATCTTTTTAGTAATAATTAAAAGGGCCAATGTCTAATTAATCTTAATCACATAATAGAAATCCAATTTTAAAATATTAATAAACAAAATTAATTACACGTCATTCTTTAAAAATATTGTGTATAATATTTGTATCTCTTATTTCTATGAATACTCATCTTTTTATTCTAACTTATTTCTAACTAAACCCTAAATATATTTTTTTTAAATTCACATACCATAATATTTAGAAGAAACTCTTTGAAAGAGTTTGGCATAGAGAGTTCAAAATAATCTTATTAATATAAATGTTAAAGGAGGAGAATATGATTATCTAAAAACTTATCAACTCTGTTTGATTATATTATTTTAAAAAATAATAATATAAAAATTCTAATAAAACAAAATAATTATGTAATATTTATATTTTAAATTAATTTTATGTGAAACCCATTATAGGAGTTAAGATTACTCTCTCTCCTATAATAGTTATATTTCTAGTTTGATAACTTTGGCTTAAAAATTGAAAACTCTCATAACAAAAATGAGAATATTTAAAATTATCAAGAGGATCCTAAAAAGGACCCTCTATCAGGAGGAACCCAAAAGGACCCCTTGTATCAGGGCCTTAAACGAATTCTTTTAAAAATGGCTCCTAAAAAGGAGGATCCTTAAAATGACTCCTTGTATCAGGAGGATCCTAAAAATGACCCTCTATCAAGAAGAACCCAAAAGGACTCCTTGTATCAGGGCCTTAAACGAATTCTTTTAAAAAAAAAGAATGCATGGTGAACCCTAACAAACAGGGAGGAGACCTTGCAAGGCATCTCCTGAAGTTCACAAGGATTAACTACCCTTACGAACATCAAGGAGGCCAAAAGGTCTTATAAAAAAAAATAACAACAACAAGCTTCCAAATAAGGGCAAATAGTCTCTCAAAGGGAGAAGCCCCAGAAAGAGCACCCGCCAATAAGCCTAGAGCGGCCACCAAGCCGTCTAGCCAAAAAGGGTCCTAAAAGAGACTCTTACAAAAATAGTACTATGAATAATGACGAGAAGGACGCTTCTCGTAAGAAATAATAAGCGCGCGCAAAAATATATAAAAGGATAGCTAGAACCCAAGGAGTCAATATATCCTTATAAGAATAATCAAGAGTCACCAAAAAATGACCCATTGAACCATTTCACATGGGCTCCAAAGGACCTCTAGCCTGATAAATAAAAAAGGGGAACCTACCAAACCCCATCATACGAGCTCAAAAAGACCTCAAACATAGAGGAATAATAGATGAATAACCGCATATGTATATATTATTAAAAGAGAGTCTTGGTAACATGACAAGATTTAAAAAAAATTATTATTATTACAAGCACAACAAGGCTTGAATGAGCATACACCCACAGCAGACTAACTGACAAAAATTATGAAATGACAACCTCAAGACCTCCTGCCACGGGCGTTCCACCCAGCCGCTCGGGCGACGACGTGCTCGCCAAAGGAAGAAAAATCGAAGTTTGGATCCTGCCTCCATACACCATAAAGGGCGCGCTCTATGGACCTATACTCAATAGCCGCCCTGTCCGCCTCTAAGGAAGCGACCCTCTCCTGTGATGCAACTACAGCAGCCTTAGCACCCTCAAGTTCGGCCTCTAAGGAAGCAACCCTCTCCTGCGACACAGCCGCAGTAGCCTTGGCACCCTGGAGTTCGGCCTCTAGGCTGGTGACCCTTTCCTACAACATCGTGGCCTGGGCAACCACCCTCTTCTTCCTTTTTGATGAGGCATAAATTTTTGCCAAGGCCTTTTCCAGCCTAGACCTTGTCTCGGCAAGCTCCCTCTCGAGCTCCTGGACCCGAGCCGTAAGACGATCCCTCTTGGTATTCGACGCAGAAAGGTTGTGAGCCGAGTCGGCAAACCGCTGAGCCACGGTATAGGCCTACACAAGAAAAATAACAAAAACAATGATAAGTAACAAAAAAAGGAATAAAAAGAGATAAGGCCGACATAAGATGCATGAACTCACCCAAGCAGTAGAGCGCGTAAGAGTCTCCCCAAGATCCGACATGGCGAAACTCCCAAGACCACTCCAATCAGCTTCGGGGAGGTCTGAGGCGATCTGGACATACCGCCGCCCGTAAGAGGCCGCCATGCGACCCACCCAGGGCGCCCCTTCCGAGCCAAGGGTACTTGGCTGGGTAAGGACAGACGACATGCTTGCCGAAACAGGAGGGGCGCAGGAAGATCGGAAAAATGAGCCCCGGGTAGATCAGGAGGGGTGCAGGAAGATCGGGAAAGTGAACCCCCGATGGACCGAGGTCGAGGGGAGCCTGAGGAAAAGCGTCAAAGTCGGCAGGGTTTGGGCAAACAAAATGCCCCGGCATGGCCTGCTGACCTTGGGATTGGGAAGCCATGTCAGGGTCGAAAGGGACAAAGGGAGGACATCCCCCGGGGGACGAAGATAGCTGGTAAGGTTGCCCGTGTCCAAGGGAGACTCCCTCCAGCACACACTCAGCCTCACCTTCACCCGAACGAGGCTTAGCCGAGGCAGCCTTCGTCTTCTTTGACCCAGGAATAGTCCACAGCAACCCGGGATCTGAAACCGGGGATAGCTTGTGAAGGTTGAGTTTTTCCTAGTGAATAGGTATGCAGCCTTTCTCACGGCGGGGTCAGCACTGATGAGTTCGTTCACGGCGTTCGCCTCCGACCCAACCACTACAGGTATGGAAAACTGCTCTGCATGATCAACACCATTGTCGACACAAACATAAGTTATAAAACAATAAGTTTCAAAAAAAAAAAAAAAGAAGAAAGGGTGGCTCGAGGTACTTACTGGGAGCAGAACGGAAGTGCTCACGAATAGAAAGAGGGCCTTTCACAAAGAAAAAGTCCTGCTTCCAGGACCCCGGGTTGGACACTGCGCCATCTATCAAAGGGACTTCAGTATTGGCTTTTTGCAGGAAATAAAAGCCCTTGGATTTGGGAGAGGGCATGAGATTGTACAGGAAATGCACCTCTTGGGTTGTAGGAGCATGATGGACAAGTTCCATAAACGCGATACAGAGGCAGCTCAAGGTCAGCCAACTGTTAGGTGCCAGCTAAAGTGGAGTGAGGTCAAAATAGTTGAGAACCGCAACGAAGAACGGGTGTAATGGGATTGTACCGCCCGCCTTCAGGATATGCTCGCTAAGGGCCACGAAGCTAGGGCAGTCAGCCCGGCACTTGTCCGAAGGGGTGTATAATGCGTACTCCGGGGGAACACGGTAGTGCTCTACAATTTCCATTAATTTATTTTCAGACATGTAGGACACTAAGGTGGATGCCAATAGGGGGGCATCGTCCCGGTCATTAACGGACACCTGTTGTTGTCCTCTCTTCGGCATATCTGCAAAACCAACAGAAAAAGGTGAGGAGGAGACAAAACAATTTACCCTCCATTTTCTCTTCCTAGCAAGAGTCTTCCACCGGGGCACCGGCTGCAGAAGTGCTAAGCTAGGGAAGATCGAAAATAAGGGCTGAAGAGAAGCAGGAGCGACCCCATGACAATCATCAGGCAAGGATGGGCTAGGAGGCTCAGGCAGAAGATGTCCCTCCATAAACTCCAACTTCCCATGCAAATCTGAAAGGGTCACCCTAAGGTTCGCTACATGGTCAATAAGGTCAAGAGGGAAAGGTACTCCGTCTCCTCTCAACACTGAGTAAATTTCGCTCTTTACCACCCAAATTTTACGCCTAAGTTCAGCCATGTGCTCAAGATGACGAAGACGGGCCTGCCTTAAGGTGTCATGGTCATGGTAAGGATTTTCCTCAGGGGACTCTGAGTCTGAAGACAAGTCAACAAACTCAACCCCCGGAGGAATGCTGAACGAACCTTCACTTGCCATGAGACCTCGTCCCGAAAGCAAAAAAGGGTTCACATATAAATGGGAGGATTGCTACAAAACACAAAGGAATGGGCTCAAAACCTCTAAGTACAAACGCTCTAAATGACCCACTACGGGGTAGGAATAAAGGGGCATGCATCAAGGCTAACTCACGACAAGCTTAGGCCAAAGTACCCCATCCTGAGTGGTGCTAATTTGGACCAAATAAACATAAGGGAGGAAAAAAGTGTACCTCAAGCAAGTAAAATTGGGCGCTGACGTGGTCAAAAGGAGGTCAAGGGCCAAAAGCGTCGTCGCGGTCAAATAGAGGCAAATGGCCGAAAATACGCGTCTGCAAAAACAAAGGAAAAAAATGTTTTAGTCCTCAAATACCTGCATGGATATAGACATACAAGAAATGAACTCAAAAAATAAAAATAGCAAAAGTGAGGTTGTGGGGGATTGAACACCTGACCTCTTGAAAAGAGCAAGGATCTAAATGCCACTAAGCTAAGGAGATGAAGTGTAAATAATAGGCTTGGCATGAAGGCCTATTTATAAGAATCAAAGAGAAGAGTCTACCAGAGCACCTAAAGGTTCTCTCCTAGACTGGGGGGCAAGTGATGATGCTCAAAATTTCATGCCTGTAAAAGGTCCAAGGCACATGCTAAGGTCCCATGAATGCCTGTGCCGCGAGGCCCTCGAGCCGCAATCATCCCGCGGATAGGTACATGAGGCTAACCTCGGCGTGCCTTGCATCCATGCACCTCGGTAGGACCATCATCTCACGCCGCATGGGAAGGAGCGTCTCACGCCCAGGCCGCCGAGGAGCCTCGCGGAGACCAGGGCCTCGCGCGTGCCCAGGTGGCCGAGAAGCCTGGCGGAGGTCAGCGCCTCCCGCCCCCCACGCGTACCCAAATGATCGAGGGGTCTCGTGGAGGTCAGCGCCTCGCACGCCCCTCGCGTACCCAGATGGCCGAGGGGCCTCCCGGAGGTCAATGCCTCGCGCGCCCCATGCGTGCCCAGGTGGCCGGGGGGCCTCGCGGAGGTCAGCGCCTCGCGCGCCCTACGCGTACCCAGATGGCCGAGGGGCCTCGCGGAGGTCAATGCCTCACACGCCCCACGCGCACCCAAATGGCCGAGGGGCCTCGCAGAGGTTAGCGCCTCGCGCGCCCCACGCGTGCCCAGGTGGCCGAGGGGCCTCGCGAAGGTCAGCGCCTCGCACGCGTAGCAGGCCTCGTCTACCACCTTGTGTGCCAACGCCTTGCACGCCTGAGGCATCCCCGGTGTCTCTCACCCTACACCTCAAGTGGATGTCTCCTGTAAAGACCTATCAAGGCCCCAACATCTAGAGGCAAAAGAACAAGTATAATTCAACAAGATCATGCTAGTACAATCTTGTATGGGGCACAACCTCTAAGACCCCGTATGCCTAATCCATATACTCATGCTAGACAAGTAGTGGGAGTACTAGGAAAGGGGACATGGCATGAATGCGTCTAACCAGATGTCAGAGCAGACACCACCACCAGCACCACTACGCCTGGTGCCATTCCTCTGACATTCGTACAAAATAGGTAGTGGGGACATCCTCACTATATCTGACCACGTACTGGAGCCGACACCACTACACCTGATACCACTCTCCTGACACCGTACCTGCGTACTATCTGGTCCCTTGAACCACATTGTATCAGGGGCCATTAGAGCTCACTATAAAAGGAATTCCACTTCCACTTGGAGGGGGGTTGGAAAAAACACTGTAGCACTACACCATAAGAAATACAAATTCAGTTCATCATTTTCCTTCTGCAAGTGTTCTTTGAGTTTCCAATTAGATCTTTGAAGTTTTTCTTTTGATAATCTCTACATTTCTATTTTTCCAATTTAACTTGGTTGACGAGTTCTCACCGTCAACAATAAGTTTAATAAGACATCTTATTCCAGCCACAATTAAGTGAAACATATATGTGAATTATTTTTTAGATTGACTTGTAGTTAATTAGACACATAAAACAAATAAAAGACAATCTTTTATTGCAACCATTCAATGGTTATCTTTCTGTTTATATAGTATGTTAATTAAAGTTAACCAAAAGTCCTTTCTCTAATAAATGCTCAAAAATCACATAATCATTTAGCTAATACATAGAGATGTACGTTGAACATTTTAATGTTCAAAGATAAAAGAAATAATAGATAGTAAGTCAATATTGATTGGTATTTATTTTAGACATGTTTAACTCTGATTGAATGCAAAGAAAATTTCTAGAAAATTTCATGCATCATTCAAAGTAAAGTCATTTAGAGACTTGTTTGATATGATCAAAAGGATGTCTAAACTCGAATTTGGAATTCAAGTAGTTTGCATGTGAACTTGGAATTCAAACCCAACTCACACACAACTAGAATGCTAAGCAAAATTAATATTTTAGAAATAGAATTTAATCATATTAGATAATATTAAATAGATAATGAGTAATCATTATCATCTTTATCATTTCTATAATTTTAACACTTGTTATAGTTTGTACATGTTTGATTGTACAACATCAAAAGCTTAAAAGTTGGGATTCACAAGAGGTTATGTGAATAAATTGAAATTTTCCATAGGAGTCATTTAGTGAAACAGTTTAATAATCATAAAAGATTACAAAAGAGTTTGTATCTCTTTAAATGCTACTTTAATGAAGCATGATTATTATAATCACTATATTTTCTAGTTAAGTTGTACTAGAAATAATGATTGCAAGTCAAGTAAGCAAGTTACTTATAATTAACAATGATAAAACCAAAGAATATCATAAATTCTGTAAAGCATTATTGTAGTGGAAGCGTTAGTTAGTTACTGCTCCAGTACAAATGTAGAGATAGTTACATTGTGTGTAACACAATCTAACTATACTTCATTTACATACTAGTATATGAAATGAAAAAGTTTTTACGGGAAACAATGGTTGAAACACCATGAATCTAGAAATGGAACTTGGAAGTCTATGACAACTGGATTCTTGAACATCCAAGTAAAGTTTAATGAACTTTAGTTTGAAGCAGGATATTCCAGATGAAGAGGAGAACAAATAAAAGTACAGACTTTTCAAAGTTAGGTTAATAGCCTAAGGCTATGAATAGAAAGAAGAATTTATTACTTGAATAAATATCTTCTACTGTAACCAAACTTAAATATATTCACGTACTCTTATCCACTGCTTTATGCATGGATTATGAGATTAATTTAAATGGATATCTAAGTAGTCTTTACTGAATGGCTAACATGACAAAATCATTTGAAAATCTCAACCAGGAAGATAATGTTGTGATTCTAATTCTTAATATCGACGACATTCTAATAATTGGGAATGATGTAGATATATAATCAATAGAAAAGAAATGGTTAGCTAAACATTTCTAAATATTAGATTTAGAAAAGCCAAGAATGTTCTATACATTCGATTCTATAGAGATTGAGAGAACAATCTTTAGGCACTGTGTCAAGTGACTTATATAGATAAGAAGCTTAAATACTTTAGTTTACAAAAATCCAAGAAAGACTTTTTGCCTTCCCGGTCAAGAGGATGTATTATCTAAATAATTCATGTCCATTTATTCTTTTACTAGAAAATGAGGACATGGGACAGTATTCCTACAACTCAGTGATGGACTGTTTAATGTATCAAATGTTATATTTTCGAATTGACATTTGTTAAATGGTGGGAATAGTCAACAGTTGTTGATCCAATGATGGATTGAGTCATTGAATAATTATAAGGACTTAATTTTGAGTATCTTGAATATAATAGAGATTATAGGCAGAGACCTAAAATCCCAAAGGATGAACTGATTTTAAACCAGATAGAAATCATCAAAAGATTGATATCGGAATTAGCTTCCATAACTGTGAATGAGACACATTAATCTGGAATTATATTAGACATTTCAGATTTATATGTTTCACCGCAAAAGCTGAAATGTAATAGCTACGAGCAGTTAAATAGGCAATTTAATTTAGCTAAGTTCTTTGTCATTCTAGGAAGGGTTTCAAACTAGAATAAACAACTTGTTTCTCATCGCGAAAGCAATAGAGATACAAATATTCTAGAAGAACTAGAAATCATGAGAGGGTAAAGCACATGAAATGAAGTATCGTTTAATTCAAGACAATTTTACATAATTTATGTAATGATCTTAAAGATAACTTCAAAGACAGTTTCTTACAAAACTGTTACAAAGACTTTGTTACACAAATTCGGTCAGGAGAATGTAATTGACATATTGAAAGAGATGCCTCAATTTGCTTTAGGGCAAGTGAGAGATTTTTGGGAATAATGCCTTTAAAGCAATTATAGCTGACAAATGTTTTGAATGAAAAATATAATTGAATTGAATTATTATATATATAGACTATGTCTGATATTATATTGATAATATTAAGTGAATATCATAAAATTCCAAAGTTTATCTATGTGGTCTTAATCTCATATTGGTATGAAAGGATCGAGATTAAGATAATAAACTTAAAACAATTCGCGGTAAAATAAAGTTATGGAATCTTTAGATTAATTACTACTAGTACGGTTCACTAGTATTATGAATACAAGTGACCTAGATCCGGGTCACTAGTGTAGTAGGACACTTTAGTGAAGGTGCTTTATATATAGTGATATATAGAACTGGACCAGATGTGATTTGTTAATACTTGTTTAAACACCGTTTTGTAGTATTAATCAGACACATCAAACGATAATCATATACACGATGATCTTAATCCTGAGGTTGCTATGAACTCATATATATGTCATCTGATCCTTTGATTCACGAGTTAATATTTGTCAGAATGATCAGGCTAAGAACAATTGTTTTGGGGACTCAATGATATATATGGCTGGGGACATAGTTTAATAGATATGGAATCTATACCTTCTTATAGATTGAATAATGGTTCCCTATTGGGTAGACTTTTGGAAGTGAAAAGGTTATGAGCGTCCATGTCGCAAACTTGTTGTGACACAACCTTCACTAGTAAAGTCAATGGTACTCTAGGAATAAGATATAACTGAAAGGGTAAAACAGTAATTTTATTCCCTTTTAATTATGAGCAATTAATAGATGATTAACGTTGTATGTAATGATTATATCAATAGACACTTTATTCTTTAATAAAGTACTTAGTGAATATATGTTGTTGACCATTGATTTGGCCAACAACACGGAGTCAAATAAACAACAAAGAATAAAAGGTAATTAAGAAGAGAATCCAATGGAAAGAAAATGACACAAGTGATTTATAGTGTTTCGGCCCCAACTGGATGGTAATGACCTACGTCCACTTAGTGTTCTTATTGATATTGAATCCCAAAATTGTGATCAAAGAACTAGGATTCTTGAGTTTCACAAGCCTTGGGAGGATTACAATTTTGGTGGATAATCACACTATTCTTTTCTCTCTGAATACAAAGATTAAAAGTTCCAAAGTCCCTTCCTTGAGCCCTCCTCTTCTTATTTATAGGCTCAAGGGGGTTACATGGGCCGATAGGCCTTAATTACAATTAAGATCAGCATATCAAGGTAATAAAGGGAAACATAATAAATGTAATTATTACAAGATTGCGTATCTCAAAGGAAGTAAAAGAAAGTATGCGACCAGACTGGCCGCACCTAAAATGCGAAACTTGAATATTCAACAATTGTCTGGTTGATGGTTGAACAAGATCCCTTCACTCAAAACTGCCACGTGTAAGAAATTCTTGCCACGTCATCAGGTGCCATTTTGGGGTAAACATTTGCCCCCAAGTTTATTTTACTGCGACCAGCATAAAGTAAACTTAGGTGACCAACCTTTCGCATGCCCCATCAAATCTGTCAGAGCCGTCCATGCCTTCTCAAAAAAGGCAACTAATCATGTCTTTTCGGTTTCCCAAAAGTGGTCTGACGGCTATTGCACTTACCCATGCCTTGGAAAGTTACCCTTCATGATTACCTCGGTAACTGCTCCTCGACTAATATAAATAATCATTTCATAATCATTTTTCACTTTTTACGTTTTACCTTTATCCTCAAGAACACCGAAGAACAAAGCGCAAAATCTTCAGAAGCTCAAGCGGTCTTTGACGATTCACGAAGTTCCTGCCCAACCAAATCGACCTAGCGTCACAGAACTCTACTCCATCCTCTATACAAGTAAGTATCTCAAACTTTTCAGTTGTTGAGATGTCATGCAATATACATTTTATCTCCATTTTAGATTCTGAGTTCTTGAATGTTTTTTACTGTTCTTGAAAGAAAATTATTTCGGGGTAAAAAGGGCACGTAGATTTGAGCTTGAAATAATACTTTGCAAGGGTTAAGGGTCAGTTTGGTAGTTAGGATTATGAATTTAAGGCGTAAAATCGAAGTAAAAATTTGATTTTTAAGCTTGTAGAAAAACTGAGTTTTTCCTGCCCCTTCAGAGTCGAAAAAGTTTTTCCTAAAAAAACTTTTCACTTCTGCTTTTTGATCCATTTTCCAAACTGCTCGTATGTAATTTAGTGTTTTTGTTAGAATGTTGTTGGTCGTATAAAAGCCTAAATTTTATACACGAGCAACGTTATTCCAACTTTCTCACTTCTTGGTCTTTCGGGCCGTAGATTCTCATCTCCCCTTCTCTGTTCGCAGATTTTCATGCATGACTCGTGGGGAGGTGAGAGGCCAATTAATGACGACCTGCTTGCTCAGCTGCTCGAGGATGAAGAACAGCCTCATTACTCATTCTGGAGATTCCTTTTTCCCATACCCCATCCAACAGACTTTCGACCAGTTCATCAAACATGGGTAGAGTAAAATTCACCGCCCAGAAAAAGAAACCAACCAAACCTCCTATAAATCAGCCTGCTCCTCGGGCTGAAATTCCTTCGACCTGTGGTCGAGCTGAAAACACCCCTGAGCCAGGAATCCAAACACAAGCCCAACCCCGGGACGTTCTTCGACCAAACATCGTGTGGTACGTTGCACCCCCTAGCAACATTACTGCTAGAATGCTAACCAATTACCTCAGGAAGTACGGACTTCCTGGGGTAACTTTATTCAAACCCACCATCAACCAGCGGGCCAAACTTACCTGGCGGCGCCTGGTCGACATACTACATTGAGGCAGGAGCAATCTTGCCTCTCCATCCTTTTTACTAGGGAGTGGCCAATTATTTTGGGGTCGCTCCCTTTCAAATAACTCCAAACGGGTATAGAACGCTTTCTGCTCTCTATATCCTTTACAGCCATAAAAAGTGGCCTGTCCCCACGCCACATGAGATCAGCTACATGTTCGATCTCAAATCCAACCCCAACCAAAACAACACGGGGTTCTTTCATTTCTGTCACCAGGGATTGACTCGCATCTTCTTGAGTGAGACAACCTACAAGTCAAATGTAGGAAAGTAATTCCAGGAGTACTTTTTAACCACAGACCTGGTCGCCAACAGCTTGGCCTTCACTGAAGGAGGTAAATTCTTAATTCTCTGGTTGCTTAAATTCTTTTAGTTTTCCCACGCGTTTATTAGAACTTTTATGCCGATCAAGTCCATGGCTACGACTAGCTCCTACTCTAGAGATGGAGATACGAGCGGCATCTTTGGCCAGCATGACCAACGTAGAAAAAAGCGTCAAAGAGCTGGTCACAGAGGCCAATCTGAGGCTGGTCGGCCTTCTGGCACCTCACCAGGATGTGAGGGAATCCACAGCGCGGAGTGCCACCGGTGGAGAAGTCCTCGAGCAACACCAAGATGTGTCACAACCCCCAACGAGGAGGGCAACTGGAGTGACCATCAACGAACCTTCCGGCACCCCGCGAACTGTCACTGCTCCGGTCCCTTTAGGGAAGGGCAAGAAGAAGGTTTCTGAATACCCTGAGCCTATTCTTGAATCATCAGACGAGAACAATACTGACCTTTTGCTTTTAGATAGTCTGCCTATTCCCTGTCACTTATTTGACAGGGACGGCAACTTTAAATACACCCATACTTTAAATTCAGACTTCTTTAGGCCAGAGAGTAAGTGTAGCACTAGTACGTTAAATAGTGTAGCAACCAATAATTGTAGCTCGAGTATTATACTTTTAATTTATTTGCCCTTATTTCCTTAAATTGGCAAGCTCCTTTTATTATATTGCCTGACTGTTCGTATGATTTCTTCCTTGCAGACATGCCTACTGATAGAGCTTTTAACTTATACTCCAAATCGGCGAGCAAGAAAAAATCCAGCAAGCGCCAACCTGGGGAGGGTTGCAGCAATCCCTCCGCGAAGAAGGCTCGAACAGGGGATCCTCCTACGCCAACTCCCACCAAAGAGACAACTCCTCCGCCAATTCCTGTCAAAGAGACAACTCCTCCACCAACTTCTGTGAATCAAAATCCCCCAGCTCCAGTCGAACAGACTTCTCCTGCAGCACCTGCTGACCTCACTCCTCCAGCTTCCACTGACCAGACGCCTGCTGGTCGCCCAAAAGAAGCCTCAAGAGAAGATCTTACGAGCGTGGTGCTCAATTCAGCCAAAGATAGGATGACCAAGATAACAAAGCACCGTCGCAGTCGAGAGGCCATCTAAGAGACTGGCTCCATGGCGGTCGATCAGGTCTTCAACCGTGCACTGAACGAAGTGCTTAGTGTAAGTCGCAGTTTTTACCATACATTATTAATTTTCTTCATCAATTTTTTCCTACTAACAACTTTATCTTTTTATGATCACAGGGAGTTCTCACCATGAGCTCCGGCTGGCGGAGTTCGAGGGTACTGGCTGCTCAGTTTGAAAAAAGGCTTAGCGATCAGCTTGGCATAGCCGAGGCCCAACATGCTGAGCAACTTAAAACAATTGAAGCTAAACACGCCGAGCAGCTTAAGGAAGTTGAAGCAAAGCATAGCAAGGAATTCAAGGAGGTCGAGGAAAAACACACTAAGGCGTTGCAAATGGCCGAGGCCAAACTCGCCTCCCTCAAAGAGGAGCTGAAGAAGAAAGAAGCATCAATTGCCAAGATTATTGCTTCCAAGGAGTAGTATAAAGTGGCCTCGCTAATTAACTATCGGGAAGCTCAGAAGCTTCAAGCAGAGCTGGCGATAAGCCGCAAGGAGACTGCTGACCTGGAGGAGGCGAATGCCCGCAACCTCAAAAACTACAAGGGGGCGGCGTTTGAGTGTTTCTATATGTTCTGGAAATGCAATCCCAACGCCAACTTTTCCTATCTACCAGATCATATAAGGGAGGCGGAGCTAGCGAGGTATGCTGCTCACTTAGAGGAAGAAAAGGCTCAAGGGTCTCCCGAGATCTCTCTAGCAACAAGCATTGAGGGGGTCCAGGAAGACGCTGGAGTTGCCGTCGATCAGTAGCCACAAGAGCCTCAGCAGGATCCTCCGCCCGCTTCGTAACTTTATCTATTTTTTCTTTAAATTTTATTTTGAGATACACGACCTATGGTTCGTGATGTAAAGACAATTTATATTTTTATTGCTACGTGGGCAGCTTTTTTCTTTTAACAGACAATTACATCCGAGCAGTAACTGCTCGCGGTGTAAAGGATTTCATTTTTGATATTATAATATTTGCATTCTATTATAACATTTGTTCGCATGACCGAACTTAGCATAGTACTTTGGTTTGATTTCACAAAATAACAAAGATTTCACAAAATAACAAAATTTTGAAAAATACTCTAAGTACTGTAGCATGCTTTAACTTATTTTGCTCGTGTGTCTACATACCTTTTGATATTCTTTGCTTACTAGATACCTTATATGCCCCCCAAGTGATTGAAGAGCTTTAGGTCCTCGGTCACTTGCCTTGACTAGGACCTGTTCGAACATTTCTGCTCGGAATAAATACTTGTAAAAATGAAAATATAGCAAAACAACACACGTAATGAGCAAATACTTGTAATAAATAAAATAGTTGGCAAGATTGACTGGCTGCGCACAGTCCCTTTTATTTCTCATAATAAATGGAAAAATCATGTCTGTACGAGTGATCAATAAAATGATCTTACACTTATAAACGATCAGTCACAAAAAATGACTAACCCTTGTTCATAAACTTGTAAAAAGTAAAATTAATACAAGCCAATTCTTTAAGAAGAATTGTTTATTGATAGTACTTGTGCAGGTATTCTCCATTTCAATAACGAGGAACGAGATCTCCATTTAAGCGAGCAAGTTTGTAAGTGCCTGGATTGAGGACTTCTTCGATTTGGTAGGGTCCTTCCTAGTTAGGTCCGAGTACTCCAGCAGCTTGGTCGCGGGTGTTAAGGAAACTCTTCTAAGCACTAGATCTCCCACATTAAATTTCCTTTCATGTACTTTAGAATTGAAATACCGGGTGACCTTTTGCTGGTAAGCTGCTGCTCGGAGTTGGGCTTGCTCGCACCTTTCCTCCACCAAATCCAAAGACTCCATCAATAACTGGCTGTTGGCATCTTGATCGTATGCTATCCGTCGGTGTGATGGCAGATCTAATTCAACAGGCAGCAGCCTCATATCCATAAGCTAGGGAAAATGGAGTATGGCCGGTTGCTATTCGATGGGATGCTCCGTACAACCAGAGGACTTCAGGCAACTGCTCTGGCCATGCCCCTTTGGTTTCCTCAAGCCTTTTCTTCAGAGTATCCTTCAGCGTTTTATTGACAGCCTCAACTTTCCCGTTTGCAAAAATCCATGAACAGATCACTATCGAACTGTGTGCCGTTGTCTGAGACAATTTTTCTTGGTAATCCATAGCGACACACTATGTTTTTGACCACAAAGTCCAGCACTTTCTTGGTCGTTATGGTTGCAAGTGGCTCAGCTTCGGCCCACTTTGTGAAGTAATCAACAGCCACTACGACATATTTGACGCCGCCTTTCCCTGTGGGCAAAGATCCAATTAGGTCTATACCCCATACTACGAATGGCCACAGACTTTGCGTCTGCTTTAGCTCATTAGGGGCTGCTCGTGGAATCTTGGAGAATCTCTGACACTTGTCGCATTTTTGCACAAATTCCATCGAATCTTCATTCATTGTTGGCCAGAATTATCCTTGCCTTAGGATCTTTTTCGATAAACTCTGCCCCCAGTGTGGTCCCCACAAAAGCCTTCATGGACCTTTCTCATTAATTATTTGGCCTTTCCTTTTGAAATACACCTGAGGAGTGGCATAGAGTATCCTCTTCGGTATAGAATTCTGTCGACTAGGATGAACCTAGCAGCCTACCGCTGAAGAGTCCTGGCTTTGTTTCTGTCCATCGGTAACACACCATGCATCAAGTACTCAATGAAAGGTGCCATCCATGTATTCATCGCTTGGATCACTAGAGAGGTTTCTTCTACTTGGATGCTTGGCGCGGATAGCTATTCAACTGGCACTATGTTTAGCGTGTCAGCATCCTTTGCACTCGCTAGTTTGGCCAAAGCATCATCGTTTTAGTTCTGGTCGCGAGGTACTTGCTGGTGAGTATAGCTTTCAAACTGTGCCAACAAATCTTTCGCTTTATTCAAGTAAGTAACCATCTTCAATCCTCGAGCTTGATATTCCCCAGTAATTTGATTAACCACCAACTGGGAGTCACTGTAGATTTTAAGTGACTTTATGTTCATGTCCTTGGCTAACCGTAAACTTGCAAGCAGCGCTTCATACTCGGCTTCGTTGTTAGATGCCGTGAAGTCAAATCTAATCGCGCAGTGAAATCGATGCCCTTCAGGCATTATCAAAATCACTCCGGCTCCAGCATGGTGTTCATTAGAAGAACCGTCTGTGAACAACTTCCCAGAGGGAGTTTGGCTTTGAGGACCAGACTCTTCTGTCTGTTCGCTGCTTGGAAGCCCAGTGAGCTCTGCGACAAAGTCAGCCAGAGCTTGTCCTTTTACTACTGCTCGTGGTAGGTAAGAGATTTCAAATTGTCCAAGTTTGACCGCCCATTTCAATAATCGGCCCGACTTCTGGCTTCTGTAGGACTTGCCGTAGAGGTTGGTCGGTTAAAACTGTGATTGGGTGAGCTTGGAAGTACGACCGTAGCTTTCTGGAGGCTAAAATCAAGCAATAAGCTAATTTTTCAATGGGCGGATACCGCAGTTCTACTCCTATTAGCCTTTTGCTTACATAATACACGGCTTTCTGCACATTTTCCTCCTCTCTTACTAGAACAGCACTAGCAGCATATTCTGTGATTGCTAAGTAGATGAACAGAGTTTCTTTTTCGACTGGCTTAGATAGAATCAGTGGCTGCGGCATGTGAGACTTTAAAGCTTGAAAAGCCTGTTCACACTCCTCCGTCCACTCGAATTTCTTGTTGCCTCTAAGTAGATTAAAAAATGGGACGCACTTGCCCGTCGATTTGGAGATAAATCTACTTAGAGTAGCGATCTTTCCGGTTAAACTTTGAACATCTTTGATTTTCGTTGGCGATTTCATATCGACCAGGGCCTTGATCTTCTCGGGATTAGCTTCAATTCCTTGTGAGTTTACTATAAATCCCAAGAATTTCCCTGATCCAACTCCAAAGGAACACTTGAGGGGATTCAGCTTCATCTGATATTTATTCAAGACGTTGAAGCACTCTTGCAAATCTCCTATGTGTTCTTCTGCCTTCTTTGACTTAACCAGCATGTCATCAACATATACTTCCATGTTTGTGTCGATCAACTCCTTGAACATGTGATTGACTAGTCACTGGTAAGTTACACCAGCGTTTTTCAAATCGAAGGGCACTACTTTGTAACAGTAAAGCCCTGTATCGGTTCGAAAGCTAGTGTGATCTTCATCAGATGGGTGCATACTGATTTGGTTGTACCTAGAGTATGCATCCAGAAATGATAGAATCTCGTGCCCCGAGGTGGCATCGACCAGCTGGTCGATTCTAGGGAGTGGGAAACAATCTTTAGGGCAGGCTTTATTAAGGTCTGCAAAATCCACGCATGTTCTCCATTTGCCATTCAGCTTTGGAACTAATATGAGATTAGAGACCCACGATGGATAAAACGCTACCCTGATGAATCCGTTCTTCTTTAGCTTCTCGACTTCTTCCTTCAGAGCCTTTGACCTGTCTTTGTCGAGGAGCCTTCTCTTTTGTTGCACTGGTGGAAAACTTTTGTCTATGTTTAGGACATGGCTGATAACTGCTAGGTCAATCCCAACCATGTCTTTATGCGACCAGGCAAAGACTTCCTGGTTTTTCTTTAGATATTCCACCAGCTTTTGCTTTGTTGTTGTCTCTAAGTTTTTACTGACTTTCACAACCCTGGTCGAATATGCTTCATCGAGTTGGACCTCCTCGAGGTCCTCGATTGGTCCCACTTCTTCATCAAAATCCCCAAAGTGAGGATCCAAATCTCTATCCTCACTTTGGGAAACACCCTATTTGGTGACGCATTCACCTGATTGGGCTTGTATTTCATTGGCCGTTTGCAACTCTTTTCCGGTGGCTGCTCTCGATCCACCTTTCTTCACCTCAGATATCGAGGAGTTGTAGCACTCCCTCGCTTCTTGTTGGTTTCCCAATACGCATCATATCCCTATGTCAGTTGGGAATTTCATGGCAAGGTGTCAGACCGAGGTCACAGCTTGCAGGTCGACTAGAATATACGCTAAAGGACAATAAACTACTATGAAAGTAGTGAGTAATGTCCTGTTCGCAGGCGCAATTCCTGCTGTAACTGGAAGTCTAATCGACCCCGTTGACGCGAGCCCTTTGCCAGAAAAACCATATATGGTTTGGTTGCATGGCTCCAAGTCCTTCACGGATAACTTCATTCTTTATAACAAAGACTTGTACAAGATGTTGACTGAGTTTCCTGTGTCAACCAACACCCTCTTAACCATCATATTGGCAATCCGGACGTCCACGACCAGCGGATCTGAATGTGGGAATCAGATGTTGAGCATCGTCTTCAGAAAAAGTTATCAACTCTTCCTCTGTACGAGCTTTTTTAGACGCTCGACCCTCCACACTCATCATCTCGATGTCCTGGTCATGGCGTAAGGTCCGAGCGTATCGCTCCCTTGCCTTCCCACTATATCCTGCAAGGTGTGGGCTGCCATAGATGGTAAGCAACGTACCTGCCACAGGAGCTGGCTGTAAAGGTGGCGAGTAGGCGCCTGCTCGTTGCCTCCTTGAGCCTCTCACTGAGAACCTCATGTGGCCCGCACGTATCTCCTTAGGTGTCCTTGTCTGATAAGGAACTCAATCTCGTCCTTCAACTGGTTACACTCATTTGTGTCATGACCGTAGTCGTTGTGAAAATGACAGAATTTTGTTGTATCTCTCTTGGAGATATCCTTCCTTATAGGTGTTGGTCGCTTATAAGGGACAGTGGGGTTGGTCTCCTGGTAGACCTCCGCCTTACTTTCGACAAAGGCCGTATAGTTGGTGAATCTCGGCTCGTACCTATTGCTTTTGGGGCGTTTATTTTCGGACGTTGATGGCTCATTATTTGCCTTTTTTTCCATCGTTTTTACCATTTCCATTTCCGTTGCCTTTGCTATTGCCATTGGGTTTATCCGACCCGTTGGCGGCTTTGGCGGGATCTTCCTTTGGTCCCTTGTCTTTCGCAGGCAATTTCCTCTTGTTGGCAATTGTGTCCTCGAGCTTGATGTACCGATCAACTCGATCAAGAAACTCTTGGGTACTTTTTACCCCATTCTTCCTTAAGCTATTCTAGAGGGGATAATAGCGCCTTACTCCAGCAGTTAGTGCCATCATTTTTTCCTCGTCTCCCACTGTTTTAGCTCCAGCAGCTGCTCGCATGAAACACTGGACGTAGTCTTTTAAGGGCTATCCCTCCTTCTGTCGTATCTTAACCAGCTGGTTGGCCTCAGTGGGGTGTACGCGACCAACATAGAATTGTCCGTAAAATTCCTTCACGAACATTTCCCATGACACTATACTAGCAGGAGGGAACTTAAAGAACCATTCCTGCATAGTGTCAGATAGGGTGGCGGGGAAGATCCTGTAGCGGGCATCGTCTGACACCTTCTGAATATCCATCTATATCTCAAACTTGTTTACATGAGATACTGGATCCCCATACCCATCGAAGTTCGGCAGTACTGGCATCTTGAACTTGCTGAGGGTTTGTGCCACAACAATCCTCTGCACAAATGGAGTGCCTCTCCTCCGATCGTACTCAATGTGGGATGTCCGGCTTCCCGCTAACTACTGTACCGCCTGATTCAGGGCATCAATTTGGGCTTGTACATCGTCAGGGATCGCTGGGGCGACTGGTGCCGGAGGAGCGTACTCATCGTGCCTCTCGCACCTGTCGTTGAGCACATCCCTCAGGTCATCATCTCTGTGCCTTTGTTCACTAGTGCCTAACCTGTCAAAGACGTTATGCTGTCTAGGTTGCCCCCAATATTTTGGCTCGTAGGCCTATTTTCTCTTGGTGGGGGGTTCCTATCTCCACCTCTTCCTTCATGCCTCCGACCAGCATTTTTCCTGCTAGAGTCGGGCTCATTATAATCATGGCCATCCCTAAACTGCGATCGACTATAGCGTGATCAACTGGTCACACTGTTTCCTCCTCTAGTTGGCATCTCCCGAGCATCATGGGGAGGCCTACATTGGTCAGTGGGTCCCCGTGCATTATTATGCCGTGGGGGTCCCCTGACCGCAGAGCCGACTCGTCATGCCTTCTGTTAGCAGAAGTGTTGGTTTTTATAGATCAAATTAGAGATTATACGCAGCGGAACAACAATCAAAATTGTTAATTTAACCTCACAAGATTTCTAGATCTACTTCTTCACATACATATATATATTGAATCAAAGGAATAAATAGAAAATTACCTCAAGTCCTTCCTTGCTGCTATATTTTTGTACGGCAAAAATCCTTGAGATCTCACACCAGGATCTTCCAAAATGTTCTCAACACTGAAAGAACGAGTGTGGGCTCGCTATACAAAAGGCGAAATCTATTTATCAGATGTTCTCAACACGTGAGATCTGATAAAGTTTGGACCTAAGTTTGTGAAGAACAGTGACCTATGCTTGTATCACTGTTCTATTTCTCTCAGGGATATTTCACGATATATTTTCTATCACTGAAAAAGTATCGCTCTGGAAAAACTGATCTCCTACATTTAATATATCAAATATATTAAAAATAAAATATTAGTTATTTAAAACAATTTAAAATAACTAATCAGTTATCAGATTTTGTTTAAATAATAATATTTTAATCATATTACAATATCTCATTATTTATTTAATATTTAGATTCCGTATTGTTGATACATATTCTCAGCCATTCATGATATTAAATCTCCAAAACAAAAGTCATTAGCCTCATTCTATGAAGAGAGCTTAACGAATTAATCAAAAGATTTAATAAACATGAACAGGAGTTCATGAACACTCAGGATTTAGGTTGATCTATAAATGATCATCAGTTATGATATGAATTACAAATCTTTATTATTAAATGGTTTTTGGATAAAGACTTTTATTCATATCGGTCCATGTCATATATAATCATATTATATAAAACACCTTTACCGAGATGTCTTACCACATCAATAATCCGAATCTAGATTCTTTGTATTAACATGATACTCAGCAAACTGTACTTACAACCCCAATTAAAGAATTCCATAACTTTAATTTGTTGTTGTTGACTATTTTTATTCATTCATGTGATCTTAATTCTCTCGTACTAATACAAGATCACATCCTCAATAATGAATATGAAAATTTTCTGATATTTACAAAATTATTCAAACAATAATTTAATAATCTAAATATAACAATAATAGACCATTGTATTTTTTTATTCATCGAAATAATAAATGTCTTTTATATGCTTTTAGGACATACTCCTAACAATCTCCCACTTGTACTTAAAGCAAGTAAGGCATTTCTCTCAATCCCATATTACATACATAACCCTTGAATTGCTTTGCAAGAAGCATCTTTGTAAATGGGTCGGCCAGGTTGTGTTCTGATGCGATTTCCAGAATGGACAAATCTCCTCTATGTACGATTTCTCTGACTAAATGGTATTTACGCTCTATATGCTTTCCCCTCTTGTGGCTTATTGGTTCTTAAGAATTAGCCACTGCTCCACTGTTGTCACTGTAAAGAACAAGTGGTTTCTCCACTTCTGGAACCACTTCCAGATTCGTGTAGAACTTCTTTAGCTGCTTCACAAGCTGCTATGTATTCAACTTCCATGGTTGAATCAGCTATACTGGATTGCTTAATTCTTCTCCAGACAATTGCTCCACCACCAAGAGTGAATACTGATATTTTACCAAGTTTTTAAAGAATAAAACTAAGTAATTTATATGCAATTGGTTTTGAAAAACAAATCATATAAACATATAGGACAATCCTAATAATCATGTTTCTACCAATGAGATGCATGATAATGACTGTGTGGGGTTTTTATGTATGGCACAAAATGCATGAACAATTATCAATCACATGAAAACAATTATTTAAATAAATAAACAATAAATGTTGAACCAAGTGCTTTTGTGTATTTCTAATTTTACAACCTCTTTATAAAATTAAAATAAAATAAAATAAAACCGCATTGATCTCCATCGGGCTTCTTTAGTTTACTTTCGGTAGGATATGTGTCGTTGGTCCAGAATAATAATAAGAAAACAATTTTCTAATTATCTTGATTAATTAAAAGAAAACTTTTAAATAATTATTATTTTATTTTTCTTCTAATTAAAACAACTTTTAATTAAAACAGAAATTAAATTTAATTAAAATCTGTTATTTTAAAAAAATAAATTTTTAAATAAGATATTCAAAAAAGTTTGTTAGGATAACAAAATTATCTCATTATTTAAATATTAAATTTCTAACAAATAGGATATTTAACATTTTAAAAATTAAAAAAAAAATAACAGTTTAATTTCAGAAAAAAAAAAAAATTATGGACCAGTATGACGGGGACATGTGGCACTTGGAGGTGCTGTCGGGGCCCATTGTACGGAACCGTACGGACCCGTCCGTATGGACGTCCGTACGACGTCCCTAGTAGCGGCTCGGAGGGTGGCCTCAGAGTAGCGGTGGCTGAATTTTGAATCTCGGGCTCCGTTTTGACTTTGTGTGATCGGAATTACAATTTTATGGTGTCAAAAACCAAATAAAGTTACACAAATCCTATGCCCTTTAATGGCTTACACAATTATCTAATCATAAACAAATCCTAACCCAAAAACACCATACAATTAACGATTCAACATTCCCATGCATTCAATCATATTAAGTCATCAATTCATTCATAAAAAATAAATAAATGCATAAAACTAAACCCACACAGATTCAATATATATATTTGTGAAGATGGCTTTGGTACCATTTGTTGGTTTTTATAGATCAAATAGGAGATTATACGCAGCAGAACAACAATCAAAATTGTTAATTTAACCCCAAAAGATTTCTAGATCTACTTCTTCACATACATATATATATTGAATCAAAGAGATAAATAGAAAATTACCTCAAGTCCTTCCTTGCTGCTATCTTTTTGTACGACAAAAATCATTGAGATCTCACACCAGGACTTCCAAAATGTTCTCAACACTCAAAGAATGAGTGTGGGCTCGCTATACAAAATAATAGGCAAAATCTATTTATCAGATGTTCTCAACACATGAGATCTGATAAAATTTGGATCTAAGTTTGTGAAGAACAATGACCAATGCTTGTATCACTGTTCTCTTTCTCTCAGGGAGATTTCACGACATATTTTCTATCACTCAAAAAGTATCGCTCTTGAAAAACTGATATCCTATATTTAATATATCCAATATATTAAAAATAAAATATTAGTTATTTAAAACAATTTAAAATAACTAATCAGTTATCAGATTTTGTTTAAATAATAATATTTTAATCATATTACAACATCTCATTATTTATTTAATATTTAAATAACTAAAATTGTGGAACAAAGAAACTTCTTGTGCGTGTAGCACAGTGACTGTGCACTGTGCTACACGTGTACCACATGCCAAGGAAGGCATGTGATTTTTCCCAATTTTTCTTATTATTTAAATACCAAAAATCCAAAATGAATTAATTTAAAATTAATTATATTTTTGTTAAATAAAATAAATAATTAATTACACATAATTATACAATAATTATGTTTAGTGCATAGAAAAAATATTTTTACTTATCAAATAAGTCTTTTTGCCCATTTTTGTATTTATCTTTGTCAGTGATTGTTTGAGCCATTTCGGGGATCATGGACCTATAACATTAAACTCTAATAAATTGAAACTAAATAATTAAACTCTTTAATTATAATAGTTAATTTATTAATTCTGATATTTCTCCACTATAAATTCAGAATTGAACTCTTTATGCTATAGATATACTTTTACAGAAATCTTATTTTAAGCTGTCCATTGATATATCCATCTTACAATAGTTCAACCCTCTAATTAATTAGTTCATAAATTAGAATGGAAGATTTAACATTTCACCTTTCTAATTTACTTCTTATTCCTTAAGTACCATTAATTCACTAGTGAACAATTAATCTATAATCTAATTATAGATTTGAGCTCAAAATCATTCAGTTCCAGAATTAACCCTTAAGGGAACTAATATACGATCTGTTAGGAAAGATTAGATTCCGTATTGTTGATACATGTTCCCAGCCATTCATGATATTAAATCTCCAAAACAAAAGTCATTAGCCTCATTCTATGAAGAGACCTTAACGAATGAATCAAAAGATTTAATAAACATGAACAGGAGTTCATGGACACTCAGGATTTAGGTTGATCTATAAATGATCATCAGTTATGATATGAAGTATAAATCTTTATTATTAAATGGTTTTTGGATAAAGACTTTTATTCATATCGGTCCATGTCATATATAATCATATTATATAAAGCACCTTTACCGAGATGTCTTACCACATCAATAATCCGAATCTAGATTATTTGTATCAACATGATACTCAGCAAACCGTACTTACAACCCCAATTAAAGAATTCCATAACTTCAATTTGTTATTGTTGACTATTTTTATTCATTCATGTGATCTTAATTCTCTCGTACTAATACAAGATCACATCCTCAATAATGAATATGAAAATTTTCTGATATTTACAAAATTATTCAAACAATAATTTAATAATCTAAATATAACAATAATAGACCATTGTTTTTATTTATTCATCGAAATAATAAATGTCTTTTACATGCTTTTAGGAAATATTCCTAATAAGAAGGACGTTGCCCCCTGCTCGATGGGTTTGGTTCATTGGCCCCTGGGCGTCTAGGGCTTCTGGGAGGTTGCCCGACCCTATTCTGCCTCTAGCACTGGGGATTGCCTCGACCAGCTTGAGAAGGTGGCTGCTGCTCAGAATCCTGAATGGGGATATCCTGTTGAGCTGCAGGCGGTTGCTCCGGCCTTTGAGGGCTTGTCGACTGAAGTGGAGGACTTGGGTTTGGGGCCCGGTTTGGTGGTGCGTTTGGTGGCTGATCAGTTGAGAATCTAGTGCAGCTTGTCCCCGGGCCAACTGAATGGCTGCTTCTTGTAATGCCCCAAATTTCCTAATAAGGTTTAGGACCTTGATTAGGAGGTCGGGAGGGCCATAATTGATCTATTATGCTATTTAATAATCATATGTATGTTCATGTGAATTATATTATTATATGATGATAGATGCATGCATATGAGAGTATTTATAATTATAAGGGCATTTTGGTAATTTGGCATGTTGAGGGCATATTTGTAAATTGGGTGCATATTGTAATTTGTGAATGAGATTTAATTATTATGGAGATATATTCGAGCTATTCGACATGAGACGGTCATATATAATGGATTAGCGGTTTTGTCATAACGGGGTTAATTTCGGGGTAATAGAAATGTTTATTTGGTGATAGATTGGGAGTATTTGAGGTCAGGATGGAATTCTGGAGGTTTTGACTATAGTGTCCCCGGGGGTGTTTTCGGGACCCCGAGCACTAGGTTTTATTTGAGGTTACTTAAGCTTGAAGTAGCTTCCCAGATAAGAACGTACGTTAGAAACCTCTCGTTCTCTCTCAAAACAGACCATTTTACCGTTTGAGCCTTTTTGAGGAAACCTTGAGTTCTAGGAGTCGGAATCAGGCGAGGGTCGAGGCATAGCGATCCTAGGAAAGAATAGAAGCTTCTTAACCGAAGGATTTGAAGGAAAACAACCAAATCAAAGGTAATCTAAGTTTGAAGTTTTAAGTTTTTAAAGTTTTAAAGCTTAGAATTGGACTTTGTGAATTGTTGAGTTTTTGGTTGGTTTGAACCTTGGGTTTTGAGGGTTTTGGAGTATTGGGAAGCTTGGGAACTTTGATTTGATGATTGGGGAATGTTTGGGTATGTTTTTGGAGGATTTGGAGTGCTTAAAACGCGTTTGGGAATGGCCCAGGGTTGGGGGCCGCGGCCCTGTTCTTGTGCGCCGCGGCCCTAGTTTGAAGAAGCAGGTGTCAGGAAGTGACCCTTGCTGGGCGCCGCGGCCCTTGATGGAGGGCGCCACGGCCCTAGCCTCAGAGAACCCTGGGGGCCGCGGCCCAAGGTGCTAGGGCCGCAGCCCTTGCCCTGTTTTCACCCCGTTTGCTCGTTTTGACCCCGGGAACTTAGTTATGGGCCTCGGGAGTGTCCCTACTACTTGGATTAGTTTGGATTGATCTCTTGGGGGCTAGATATTGGTGTGGAACCTTTTATTATCATGTTATTGATGGTGTTCCATATTTGGTTATGATTAGGTGACCGCTAAGGGCTTAAAGGTTGATCGTTCTCAAGGGTCGTTCTTATATTGGTTCTAGCTCGAATCTGAGGTAAGAAAACTGCACCCTGTGTATATGTGACATGCATGGCTATTCATGATGCATGTGGGTTGATTATTAAGCATGACATACATGGCTATTCTTGATGCATGTGGGTTGATTATTAGGTATGACATGCATGGCTATTCTTGATGCATGTTGGTTGACTGTTGAACGTGACATGCATGGCGGTTATTGATGCATGTTGGATTGTTGAATATTATGCATATGATGCATGAGAAACATGTGATTAGGACATGCTTTATATACTGAGTATGATATCGTTCAGAGCTTGAGCCTCTGTGTTTGTGCATGGTCCTAATTATACTAATACCTGTTTAGTAAGCATGCTGAATACCTTGTTTATGGATATGGAACATGTGATATATGATTGGCGGCATGACTTACTTGTGTATGACACTGACTAGTCAGAGACCGACTCTAAAGTCGAGAATCACGCATTGAATGGCTCTATGGCATTAATGCTAGACCGACCCTAAGGTCGATGAATCATGCATTGAATGGCTCTATGGCATTAATGCTGGACCGACTCTAAAGTCGAGAATCGTGCATTGAGTGGCTCTAAGGCACTAATGCCAGACCGACCCTAAGGTCGATGATCACGCATTGAATAGCTCCATGGCATTAGTGCGGGACCGACCCTAAGGTCGAAGAACTTATAAGCGCTTGCCTGGTCTATGACCAGATGTTTATAGCCAAGGTATATGACCCCGATGACTGTTTGTCACATGGCTAGGGGACGCTGTCCATAGCACGACTATAGAGTCGGGAGGAAGGTTATGTTGGTGACCATTCACCATGCACCTGTCCTGATCAAACTTATGAAAGAATCACTTATTAGTTAAGCCCTGGTGACCCTATCGTCACATGGCTAAAGGGAGCGATGCTCATTATTGTGACTTTTGGCTATTGTCACCTATTTGCTTGGACTGATAGTCCTGAATGGTTATTATGATCGTTGTTGATATTATATCATGCTATATTGTGTTTTCTTGCTGGGCTTCGGCTCACGGGTGCTACGTGGTGCAGGTAAAGGCAAGAGGAAGCTGGACCATCCTTGAGTTGAAGAGTTTAGGTGATGACGTGTACATATGCAGCTGCTCGTCCGCCACGGCCGAGGTTTAAAGTGGAACTAGGGTTGAACCCTGTTTTGCCGCTTAGAACGGCATGTTGTAAATATTTTATGTAATAAACTCTGAAATTATATTTTCGGGATCCCAATGTATATATTAAACGTTCTAGTGAAACGTTACATCTTAACCAAAGTTTTTAATCCCTAAACCGCTAATCATGCTTAGTTCACGGTTTTGGCCAAATGACTCGATTAGCGAGTTTAGCACTGTTTACAAGGCACACCGTAACGGTCCCAGGAGTTGGGGCGTTACACTTCTAAGGCGGTAGTGTATCTCTTTGTTGGCAGTCCATGTTTGCCTGCCGCTCATTCAGTTCTTGGCGCTGACGCTCGATTTCTCTCTGCTGCAGCGCTAAGGTCTCCACCGCATTCTCTTGATTGGCCCTCAAATTGGCCAACTCGTCCTGCAACACACTCAGTGTTGCCCTCAGCATTTCAGAATCCATTTCTTCCTCCTCAAAATCCAAGTATGGCTCATTTTCAGCCACATTTGGAGGAGGAGGCTGAGTGGATGCAGCGACGAAAGTCTGCCCAGTTTTCTTGGATGTCTTAGCCATTTGATCTTTTTTAAATCTCGAAATAATTCTCTCAATGAAAGCACCAAAATGTTGACCCTTGATTTGGCCAACGACACAGAGTCAAATAAACGACAAAGAACAAAAGGTAATTAAGAAGAGAATCCAATGGAAAGAAAATGACACAAAGTGATTTATAGTGGTTCGGCCCCAACTGGATGGTAATGACCTACGTCCACTTAGTGTTCTTATTGATATTGAATCCCAAATTGTGATCAAAGAACTAGGGTTCTTGAGTTTCACAAGCCTTGGGAGGATTACAATTTCGGTGGATAATCACACTATGCTTTTCTCTCTAAATACAAAGATTAAAAGTTCCAAAGTCCCTTCCTTGAGCCATCCTCTTCTTATTTATAGGCTCAAGGGGGTTACATGGGCCGATAGGCCTTAATTACAATTAAGATTAGTGTATCAATGTAATATAGGGAAACATAATAAATATAATTATTATAAGATTGCGTATCTCAAAGGAAGTAAAAGAAAGTATGCGACTAGATTGGCCGCACCTAAAACGTGAAACTTGACGATTCAACAATTGTCTGGTCAATGGTCGAACAAGATCCCTTCACTCGAAACTGCCACGTGTAAGAAATTCTTGCCACGTCATCATGTGCCATTTTTGGGTAAACATATGTCTATAATTATCAAGAGTTCAATCGCATATTTATTGTGGAGTAATCATGAGATTAATAAATATGATTATTTAATCAAAGAGCTTTGATTAATAGTCTAATATTTATTGGAGCTTGATGTTATAGGTCCATAGGTCCCCATGGTGGCTCTATCAATACCATATCAAGATAAGAGTTGATATAAGAGTATAACTGTAATTTTGAAATTTGAGAAGAATTTTATTTTTCGGGTCAAGTATACAATTATATGATAATTGAGGTTGAATAATTAATTTGGAATTAATTATTAATTTTCGAAAATATATTTATTAATTTAAATATATAAAATTTTGAAATTCATATATATAAATAAATAAAATTTGAAATTAATTATTTTATTTGAGTGGGAGAAAATAAAATTGGTAAGTCAAAAATAGTTTTTGATTTATTGAATTTTAAAAGATGATGATAATAATGATCATCAATTTGAATTTTGAATTTAAAATTTAAATTTTGAAATATGGTTGTCATCTTTTCCTTAAAAAGATAAATACCTTATTTTGTGGGAGAATGATTTTAGTTAAATAAATAAATAAAAGAAAAATACAATATCCCTCAAAAGAGATATAGCAGTACATGTATGACACATCCAAGGACTGTGCCATGCATGTACCAACTGTACTAATATTGTATCAGTGTTGTTTTTATTTTATTTATTTAATTAATTAATAATTTGAAAATAGTTTTTTCAAATTTGGTAAGTTAGATATTTACCTAAATCAAATCCTATCATCATTATGATATTATTATTAGGAATAATAAGGTAATATAAATATCTATATATATATATGATATAGAATAAATAGAAGAAAGACAATGCACACATGTAGCGCACCAATTTTTTATTTATTTATTAATTTTATGCTTTGTTTTATTTAATTGTTAAGTGTGATGAATTATTATTTTTTATTATATTGTTTGAATTGTTATTTTATGTAAATTACGAATTAATTGATTTATTTGGAATAATTGTGTAACATGTTTGTTTTATTATTAGTGTTACATTTTATTAAGTGTGATGAAATTATATTATTAGAATATGTTACTTTATTTTATTAAATTGAGTGTGTGTGCCAAAATTGGTATGTGTGTGTATGAATGTGGTTTAATTTTATTTATTTTTTTAAAGAAAAAAAAAAGAAAGGGTTGTATGAATCTAGACTTAATGTGAGTCTTGACAATTTTTCCTTTTATTAAGAAAATAGAAAAGAAAAGAAATATAAGTTGTCATCTTGTAGGAAAAGATGACGAGACTTATCTTTGATTTGGTTCACATTAGGATAAAGGTTTAGATGAGGTGTAAGGAGATGATATGGTGGGATTTAGCTTAATTTGTGGGATATGAATTTAGCTTTTCACACGTGAGTCATCTTCTTATCATTTGGTCACTAGAGGCTATAAATAGGAGAACATAGGCGCCTTGGGAACTTTTTTGTTGGCTGCCGAAATTGGGAGAAGAAGGAGAGAGAGAGAGAGAGAGAGAGCTCGTGGGAGAAAGGAGGAAGAAGAAGGGGATTTTGAGAGCCTAGAGTATGTGTTCTAATGTTCATGCCTTCTTTTCATCTATTCTCTTCATCTTAAGTTCTAAGCAATAGATTTTCTCTTTGGGTTTTGATTTAACCTAGAGTATGTGTTCTAATGTTCATGCCTTCTTTTCATCTATTCTCTTCATCTTAAGTTCTAAGCAATAGATTTTCTCTTTGGGTTTTGATTTAACCTAGGTCTTAAGGTGCCAAAGGATTGATCAATTCTTGTGTGTCTTTAACCACTATCAAGGAGGTAATGGAGAATCCTAGCCTTTTGCTATTACCATGATGGTTTATTGTAAATCTTGTTTATGGTTTTGGATATATTGGGAATTATCTAAGGTTTATTTCTATGCATTTAGATTGTTCCTCATGATTTTTATTTTATTTGACATTCATTGAAATATGCCAAGGATTCTTGTTGTGGGCCTTGGTAGGTTGTTTTCTTTCCTTTGAGCATGTATGTTTTGGCTAGGGCATGCCTTAGTAACCATGATCTTGTTGTATGCTCTTGTTATAAACCTAATGTATTATTTTCTCAAAGGGCACGAAAAGTTGGTGATATAATTTTGTAAATGGTGCTATGGATATTTTGGCCTTGTGTGTATGAATTAAGATGGTTTGATTAATTTATTTCATGCTAATGGTAATATTAAAATACTTAAAAGAGGTGTAGAAACATGTTAGGGTCCATGTGGATGAGAATGATATTTTTTGTATTTTAATATTTATGTCATGTGGGTTTCGGTCTATAGGGAGATTATCAATGCATGTTGGTCATTTTCTTATTTTCTTTGATGTCATCTACTCTCACTAGAAACATGCTAGGTTATTTGGTTAATTGAGAATTTATCTTAAGTCTTTTATAAATGTTAATTTGATGATACATGAATGTTATAGTATGAGCTTTGAGAAGCATGATGTAAAGATGAATTCCATGATTAAATATACTTGCTGATTTTGTGTTTAGTTGGTGAATAAGTTTGGTGAAATAATGATTTGCATGCATAAGTGATGTTCCAATTGATATATTGATTTTATGTAATTAAAAGGGTATTTTAATTCACATTAAAATGATATTTTTACTCAAATTAATACCTACAGTTTTTTTTTTATATATTTTATAAAGAAAATATGAGTTTTAATTCCAAGATGGTGATTTTTGAAGATTTAATTTGTTGTTGGAAGTTTTGGTAAAAATTACGAAATATCTTTTAAATAAAAGGAAGTTTGTGTGTTTGTTGAAATAAATTAATACCCTAAAACTATGTAAATATTAAAAATGATATTTTAAATGTAACTTTTAATGTTCACATTTAAATAAGTATGATTTTCTTTATTTTAATTAAGAACAATGTTGAGTTTAGATTCACTTGTAATTTTTAAATAAAATAAATGGTGGTTGAAAATTTAGTTTAATAAATTAAAAATAATTATTTTGGTTATCACATATGAGTTTACACTACATAAATTAAACCTTAAATAATACAAGCAAAAATACATTTTTCTCACACTTAAAATTATATATATTTTTTCTCACATCAAATCTTGTAATTTTATTACTTTAAATAAAGTATTATTTTCTAAAGGAAACATGATATTTATAAGTACTTTTAGATAATTTCAAGCTTTTGTTATTTTCTATGCAATTTAAAAATAATAAATGGAATTATTATTTTTTAAAATGGCTAAATAAATTATTTTTATGAAATAAAAATATTGTCTTAAGAGGTTTAATCAACTTAGAAATTTAAATGAAATAAATAATGGTGAAGAAATTATGTTACTAAATCTTTATTTTGAAAAGGTTAGAAATAAGCTTGTAGAGATTATAAATTTTAACGTCATATTTTAACAACGCTCTCACGTATGCATATCGCATGCAAATGCACTTTTACATTAAAAAATATGTCTATTATTCAACCATATAATTTTTACTTGAAAACCATGCATGGATAATAGGTATAATTAGCATTGTTATTTTGTGACTCTATGTAAAAAAATGTGTATGTTTGGAAATTATGTGTAAATTGCACCATGTGTGCATGGCGTTATCCCCAAAATTTTTGTTCAATGACGTGGCAATCGGATGGACAAGTGGCAGGGCATAGTCAATAAATGACACATTAATAGTCGATAAATGTGTTATTTAAAGATGTGAAAATGTTGAGAATTGACCTGAGGAGTTGTGATATTATTGGTCAGGAAATAAGTTTAGCCGATCGGTGGTGGGCCATGCTCGACCGGTGGTGTGCCATGCCCAACCGATGGTGTGCCATGCCGACTAGTGGTGTGCTTTACCATGCTCGACCGGTGGTGTGCCATGCCCGACCGGTAGTGTGATTTGGCCAACTGGTAAGTTGTCTTGGCCGACCAATCACTTTGGGGATGGATTTGGTCGGTTGACGGATCAGAATCTCAGAAGTTACAGTCTAGTGACTCTTCAGTAAAGCCTCAGTAACAACTTCAACCCGAATCATTCGCAACTGCCGCGGGAATCTCTTAGATATACCGGAATAATAGCTATATTGTTGTAATTTGAATTTATTTATATTTTATTAATTAAAGTTGGTTGGAACAACCAAGGACCCCATCGAACGGGATATTTCTCATGTACGATCCATGAGCCTGTAAATAAATGGCTCATGGCATCATTTAGGGGGATCGGGAGATGGAAAAAGAAAGCTCTCTAGTTTTGAGACTTTGGGACCATTACTTGGGGTATTCTGGGAGCGTTTTCTGAGAGTTCGGAGAGAGAAACACTGTATTTTCTTACTTATACTTGAGAAACTCAGTTGACCAAGGTTCGTCTGATCTTAAGTATAGGTTAAATATATCACAACTATAAATGGATTAGGCTATTACTAACAAATTTGGGCTGAACCACTATAAAAATTACTTGTGTTATTTACTTTCTATTCAAGGTTATTGTCGTTTTTGCGTCTATTCGCAGTTGATCAAAATCGTGGTCAACATTTTTGGTGCTTTCATTGAGAGCCTGAATAGAAGAAATACATTGCTATCCTACCAATATGGTGCCCAAGAATACCAGTATGGCATCCTAAAAGCCAGGTACATCAAAAGAGCCTGCTAGATCAGAAGGTCCTGGACCTCAGAACCTTGAGACTGAGCCCAGGGTCCTTCTCGAGGAGACAACTCCAGAAGTCGAACAACTCCAGGAAGAAATAGGCGCTTTCAAAGAGGAGATGATGCAATTCAATGCTCGGCAGGGGTCTTTTGCTGAGGAAATGGCCAGGCAGAAGGCTGCATTTGAGCAGCAAAAAAAGGAGATGGATGCCAGAAGTGAAGAGATTAGGCGACGGTAGGAGGAGGCCAACCAACGACATCATGAGGCTGCACTTGCTCTAGAAGCGGCCACTCAGTTGACCCAGGCCAATGCCCAAACCGCAGCACGAGGAGCAGCCACCCAGGGAGCAAGGAATAATAATGATGGTCAGAGGATCACTGGCAGAGCCAATTCTCAGGGACCAGACAGAAGTAGGGGTAACCCTCCTGGTCGGGATGATGATGGGGTCCACTCCGGAACTGCCTCGACGCAAAGGGAGAACTCTAGAACCCCCTCCAGAAGCCACCGATCAGAAACTTAGAGCTAATTCTCAGGGACCAGACAGAAGTAGGAGTAACCCTCCTGGTCGGGATGATGACGGGGTCCACTCCGGAACTGCCTCAACGCAAAGGGAGAACTCTAGAACCCCCTCCAGGAGCCACCGATCAGAAACTTAGATCAGGGAGTCACCGATCAGGTGGTAAGAAGACTCCACCCAGGCATAATTAGACCAATACTCATCGAGATAAGAAAACTTTGCAGTTTAAAGATGGATATGGTCATGATGAGGTTGATAGTCATCACACCGACTAGTCAAAAGATAAAGAAGGAGACGACCCACAAGGAGGAAAAGATTGCCCGGGACGTACCAAAAAGCCTCCACTACATCCCGGCCAGCAGCGTAGTGGGAGAGAGCAAGTCGCGCATAGTAAGCCTTCTGAAAAGTCTAAGATCACAGTGTTTGATCGGTTAGGAGGACGCACTTCCCGGAAGGATCTAAGGGAAGTTATCAGCGACAAGAGAAAGACCGACCTGGTCGAAGGGCAACATTTGAACCGCCCTGCCAGTTAAGTAGAAATACTTGACGACAATGCACCAGATTGAAATGCCTGACCAGGCGGTCAAGACCTTGAGACCTCGTCGGTTGCCCCAGCCATCCAAGCCCAGCTTGACGTGTTAACGGCTGCAGTGCAAGGTTTGTCAAAACGACCTTCCGATATGGATGCGGTAGAACACAGGAGCGGCAGTCCGTTTTGTGCCCGGATCAGAGCAGCCCAGCCACCGGCAAAGTATAAAGCACCGGTGCTGCAAATATATACAGAAAAGGCAGATCCCATAAGACGTGTTGGGTAATTTGAGGACCAAATGGAGCTGCTCGGGGTAAGTGACGATTATCATTGTAGAGTTTTCCCGACTTCGTTATCTGATACTGCCCAAGAATGGTATTGGAAATTCAAGCTGAATTCCATTTCCTCTTGGGAAAATTTCAGGAAAGAGTTTTGTAGATAGTTCAGTGTTGCTCGGACTCCACCAGTTTATGCCAACCACTTGGCAGACATCAAATAGGGAAAGGATGAGTCTCTAAAGAACTATACACAGAGGTTCATGAGAGAAGCCAACCGAGCAACTGCTGTCGGAGATGAGGGCAAGATGGTTGCCATATCCTCAGGAATAACTTATCGAAGCCCTTTGTGGGATAGTATACATCGAAATTCAATTTCAACACTTCAACAATTTCTTGACCAAGCGGATAAGTATATGAAATTGGATGACGCGATCAAGAAAGAGGAGAAAGGCATAAACAATTCTGGTGGATCAACTGACCCTCCTAAGAATGGTGGAAACAGTCAAAATGGTGGAAAGAAACGTGGGAATAACAGGTTTGACCGCCATGAAGAAAAGAAGGCTAAGTTAGGTCCAAACGATAAGCCAACCAAGTATGAACCTCGGTTCACTAATTACACCACTATTTCGGTCAGCCAGGCAGAAATATATCTCGCAAGTCATCAAGAGGTTCCCTACCGGAAACCCCCACCCATCAAGAAGGAGATGAGGAAAAGAGACATGAATAAGTTTTGTCGTTTCCATGGAGACTATGGTCACGACACAAACAGATGCAATTATCTCAAGGATGAGATAGAGTTTCTTCTCCAGTCGGGAAAGTTGAAAAAGTATTGGGCAGAGAAAACCCAAGGAGAAGGGAGCAACAATAATCCTGGGTTCAAACGACAGCGGTCTCCACCCTTGTAACCCGAGACTGTGGACTTCACTTTAGACACTATATGTGGAGGTCCACACTTGGCTGGGGATAGTAATAAGGCAAGGGAAAGATATGCCTGGACACTTCGACATGAATTGGATACAACATCAACGTCAGAAGTCATGACTGTAGAGGAGCGGCCTCCAAAGAATCCACGGTACAAAAGTGAGTCCCTTACTTTTACGGAGGATGATGCTAGACATGTGAGATATCCTCATAATGACCCGCTCGTCATTACAGTCCAAATTGCAAACATGAAAGTGAAGAGATGCCTAGTTGACACGGGAAGTTCTGTGGACATTATCTACAAGTCATCTTTTGAAAAGATGAAATTGTCCATCAATGACTTGAAGCCATGCTCTCAAGTTATTTATGGATTTACAAGAGAAGGATTGTCACCGGCCGGAACAATAAAATTACCGGTCACAGCAAGAGACACTCTTAGGCACGAGACAGTCATGACCGAGTTTTTGATAGTAGATTGTTCGTTGGCTTACAATGTGGTGATTGGTCGACCACTACTCACGCCTTAACACGCGACAGTGTCTATATGGCACCTTTCCATGAAATTCCCAACCAGTGTAGACCTAGGCTGTGTCCGGGGAGACCAAAGAGAAGCTAGGGAATGCTATAATGCTTCGGTGGTTAAGGCACGAAAGGGAGCCAAGGAGAATAATATGATTATGTGTGGGGAGAGAGAAGAAGTAGTAGACGAGATGGACATCGGCCAATATAGCATTGTGGAATTAGCCAACCAAGGGAAAGCTTTAAAGGTTATCAACCAGGAAAGTACTTCTGGTATTAATGAGCAACAGGCCCCATCCGGTGATGAAGTCACCAAATAGGGCGTTGCCCAAAGCGAGGGAGTGGATATTGATACTCGCTTTGGGGATTTGGAGAGTGAAGTCGAACCTATGGAGGACTTAGAGGAGGTCCCGATAGATGAAAACGAACCGACTAGAGTCGTCAAAGTTGGGAAGAAGTCAAAGATGGAGGTGAAAGCACAACTGGTAGAATTTTTACAAAGGAATCAAGATGTCTTCGCCTGGTCTCACAAGGATATGGTGGGTATCTCACCAACTGTGATCAATCACATGCTCAACGTGGATGAAAGCTACCCAGCAGTGCAGCAGAAGAGAATATTTCTTGACAAGGAATGAGCCAAAGCTCTAAAGGAAGAAGTTGAGCGACTGAAGGAAAACAGGTTTATAAGGGAAGCTTATTACCCCACCTGGGTTTCTAACCCAGTATTGGTGCCTAAGTCCAATGGGAAGTGGAGGACCTGCGTGGAGTTCACCGATCTGAATAAAGCATGTCCCAAGGACTGTTTTCCCTTGCCAAGGATAGACCAGTTGGTTGATGCAACTTCTGGTCATGAAACTTTGTCCTTCATGGACGCTTACTCGGGGTATAATCAGATAAGTATGCACCCTCCCGATGAGGAGCATACCAGCTTCCAAACAGACATATGGTTATATTGTTATAAGGTTATGCCATTCGGCTTGAAGAACGCAGGGGCCATCTTCCAGCGTTTAGTGAATGGCATGTTCCGCGACTTAATCAGCAAAAACATGGAGGTGTACATAGATGACATGCTGGTCAAGTCAAAGGATGCTGGGGGGCATGTACGAGATCTGGGGGAGTGCTTTGCAATACTTAGAAAGTACTGCATGAAGCTGAACCCCCTCAAATGCTCGTTTAGAGTAAGTTCTGAAAAGTTTATAGGATTTATAGTTAACTTGCGAGGGATAAAAGCCAATCCTGAGAAGATTAAGGCACTCATGGAAATGAAGTCTCCAACCAGAACCAAAGATGTATAGAGTTTGACTGGGCGGATTGCTGCTCTAAGTAGGTTTGTTTCCAAATCAACGGATAAGTGTGTCCCATTTTTTAACTTACTCTTAGGAAGCAAGAAATTTGACTGGACAGAAGACTGCGAGCAAGCATTCCAAAATATAAATAAACATTTGGCTCAACCTCCAGTTTTGTCGAAGCCCATAGATGGAGAGGACCTTTTCATTTATTTGGCAATCACGTAACATGCCGTCAATGCTGCTCTAATACGAGAGGAAGATAAGGTGCAACATCCAGTCTACTACATCAGTAAGTGGTTGGTAGGAGCAGTGTCAAGGTACCCTATGATTGAGAAGTTAGCATACTGTTTAGTGCTTGCGTCTCGCAAATCACGACCATACTTCCAGGCACATCCCATAAAGGTGCTTACCGATCAGCCCTTACGCCAAATCTTACAAAAACCAGAAACCTCTGGTCGTTTACTTAAATGGACTGTCGAATTGGGCCAATTCGAGATCAAGTATCAACCCCGATAAACCATCAAAGGACAAGCGCTAGCAGACTTCATTGCTGAATGCACGGGAATTCTTGATATTCCCGACGAGACAGAAAATGTAGTTGGGCAGAGGAAAGTTATTCCTACCTGACAACTTTATGTGGATGGATCTTCAAATGAACATCATGCGAGGGCCGAACTTATATTAATCACACCAAAGCAACATCAAATTCATTGTGCGTTAAGATTCGGATTCAATGCCTCCAATAATGAGACAAAATATGAAGCCCTTTTAGCAGGATTACAATTGGCGAGAGATGTACATGCCCGATCGGTCGAAGTAAATAGTGATTCTCAGCTGGTGGTTTACTAAATTTTGGGAGAATATCAGGCGAGAGGTTTTTGTATGGTGGCATACTTGAATAAAGCTAAAGACTTGTTAGCACAGTTTGAAGAGTACACGATCAAGTTGGTGCCATGAGAGTAGAACTCCAATGCAGACGCCTTGGCAAAATTAGCCAGTGCGAAGGATGCTGACACTCTGAATATAGTACCAGTTGAATACTTAGCAAACCCAAGTATTACCAAGCAGGAAGCAATGCCAATTAATGTAATTGATACTTGGATGACACCCATCATCACGTATCTCGAGCAAGGGACCTTACCCGATAACTGCAATGATGCCAAGAGGACGATGAGACAGGCTGCTCAGTATGTCATGATGGAGGGGGTGTTATATAGAAGAAGGTACTCGATACCGCTACTCAGGTGTGTGACGCCCGACCAATCGAAGAGCCTGTTAGCCGAAGTACACGAGGGATTTTGTGGAGATCACATTGGGGGGCAAAGTCTCTCTAAAAAGATTTTGCGACAAGGATTTTTCTAGCCTATGATGAATGAGGACTCCATGGAATATGTGAAGAAATGTGATAAGTGTCACATATTTTCTAAGATACCCAGAGCACCTCCAAATATTTTAAAACAAATGCAAAGTCCCTGGCCCTTTGCAGTTTGGGGAATTGATTTGATCGGGAGGCCACCTAAAGGAAAAGGGGGAGTGCAGTTTGCGGTAGTTGCTATGGATTATTTCACTAAGTGGACCGAAGCTGAACCATTAGCCACAATCACATCAAAGAAAGTGTTAGATTTTGTAGTGAAAAATATCATATGTCACTATGGCCAGCCAAAAAAGATAGTGTCTGATAATGGTACACAGTTTGATAGTGATATATTTACTGATTTTTGTGCTAGGCATGGCATCACAAAGAGCTTCTCCTCGTTGGCCCATCCACAAGCGAATGGGCAGGTAGAAGCGGTAAACAAAACATTGAAAGACACCCTAAAGAAGCGGCTCGAGCAAGCTAAAAGATGTTGGGCGGAAGAATTACTAGAAGTTCTCTGGTCGTACTGAACCATTGCTCAGACAACAACTGGCCATACTCCTTTTTCCCTGACATATGGTTATGAAGCTATGATACCGGTTGAGATCAACCCCCCATCCCATCGGAGAAGCACTTATAGCCAGAATGAGAATAATCAATTACTGGCCGAATCTTTGGATTTTATTGAGGAAAGGTGAGAAAAGGCAAGCATAAGGGTTGCTGCTCATCAACAAAAGGTGGCCCATTATTTCAATTCCAGAGTTAAAGATCGAAAGTTCGAGGTTGGAGATTTGGTTCTCAGAAGAGTATTCATCAAAGACTCAAAAGCTGGAGTACTAGGACCAAATTGGGAAGGACCATATCAGATCAAGGAAGTCTTGTTGCCAGGCACTTACAAACTTTCTAGGATGAATGGCGAGCTGATCAGAAACTACTGGAATGGCGAGAACCTTAGGAAATATTATCAATAAATACCACTTGCATAGTGGTAGCTTATATTCAAGTGCTTTACTTGTTATTTAAGTATGTTTATGATCTGGTTATTTGCTGACCAGACATTTTTTTTTACACAATTTTTGTTTGTTTGAGACTCATTACTAGACACGTTTTGTCCTTTTCAAATCGATGAGTAATAAAAGAGATTATACGCAACATGGTCAATTCTTGCTACAAATATGCATATGTGTTAATTTTTCAAACAGTGTTTAACTGATCGGTAAAATCAGACAGTGTTCAACTGCTCGGTGTGTTCAAACAATGTTCAACTGCTTGAATATTTTCTTTATATTCAATGTGTTTCACGAGTAGTAATTGCTTGAACAGATCTGATCAAGTAGCAAGTGACCAAGGATCTTACAACCCTCGATCACTTGGGGGGCACATGGGGTATACTGGTAATTAATTCAACACATGCAATGAGAGCACGAATTAATATATTTGTTTTTTAGGCTGACTTGTAAGTTTTTCGAAGTCGAAAAGGGCCATTAAGCTAACTTGTTTATCAAAGTTTAGGTAACTTGGAATCTTTCAAAATAACACCAAGTTAAAAGCAAATATTCGTGTGAAATAAAACATTAGGCTCATAAAATGTTAGAGCAATAGGAGTGTGAGAAAGTATACTTAGTAGGGACTTATGAAATGTATGTAATTTCTAAGTTAGAAAACTAAGTACACATGCGAAAAGTTCATGGCATAGATCAAAGAGAATTTATTATTCACAAAAGACCTAAGATGTTTTAAGAAATGTAAAGTAAAGTGTCTAGCAGCTCAGCCGTACGAGCAAAATATAAAAATTACTGAGCAGTAATTGTCTCAACAAAAGTATAAGCAAAATAAGTAAATTGCTGGTAAGATATAAACTTTCTACTGGTCAGATGGGAAGCCCTCTGGTCGACTAAAGCATGTTTACTGGTCAGGTAAACTAGTTTCTGGTTGGTTAACACCATCATCAGCATCTGGAACCTCGTCTGGACTGAACGATAGAGCAGGAGAAGCAGGCACAACACTAGCTGGATTAGCTGCCTCCTTGGTAGCCTTGGCTTCACATTTGGCAAGCTCTTCCGCTCTTGCCTCTTCTGAAAGAAAGTCGAGGTTGAGAGGCTTGTTTAACTTCCAAATCTGGTAGAAGTAGTTGAAGCAGATTTCTTCATAACGAGCCAGATCAGTTTCCTTGTCCTGTTTCAACTTTTCAATCTCTTGAATATTTTTCTCCTGCTGGTTGGCTGATGTCTTGATGGTTTGGATGTGCTTGTTGTTCTCATCAGCCAACTCCTTCAAGGTTCTATCCTGGTTAGCAATTGTTTTCTTTGCCTACTCAATCTTGTCTTAAAGATCTTTCTTAGACTTGGTCAGGTTTTCAATCTTCGTTTGAGATTCCACCAACTGATCATTCAAGATCTTGATTAACTCTTTATAGTCGACTGCTTGGCGTTGGGCATAAATAACAGTGATAAGCCCCTGGTATAGATAACCAGGAAATATTAAGATACGAGTGATTAAATAAGAAAGTAAATATTTTTGATAAGATGCTTACACTCATGATCTGAGCAAGGCCTTTGTGGAGGACAACTTCGACGCTTTGACAGGGTAGAGTCTCGAAAGTCTGAGTTGTAGTTGCATGGTGAAGAGTATGGTATAGTAACACTTTGTCATATTCACCAACAACGCAAAGAGGCTCACTTAAGCAAGTTGACCGGGTAGACTGTAGAGTAGCAGAAAAGGGAGTTGACGAAGGAGCCAGGCGTGGGAGAATGACTGACTGGTCGGATGATTTTCTCTGGCTAGGTGGTGTAGTCTTTATAACCTTGCTCGGAGGAGTTGGGTTGCTACCTTCACCAGTCTTCCTCTTTTGGGCAGAGGGGGTGTTGAATTGCTTGAACATGGTCGGATATGCATAAAAGTGAAGCAAAAGATGGGTTAGTAGAAACAATAAATGAACATAGGTAAAATATAAAATTCAACAGATTCATCACAAAATCCAATTATGGTTACTGTCAGCAAAACCTGAGTTCAGGATTTCATTAAAAAACTCGTCTTTGTCTTCTGACGATGAGCTATCTTCTCTAAAGAGCTCAATACTTTTGCCTTTGCCAGGCCTGATGGGGAAGGCGGGTTGGTGAGGATTTTTCAAGGAGGCTCTCTAATAATGGGAACACCTGGTCGGTGTGGTTGAGGGGATGGAACAAGAAAAAACTGGTCGGTCACTACTTCAGTGTCGGCATTGGACTGATCAGTTGTGTCTGTTTCATTAGTCGTACTACCCACCGCAATATCTTGATTGTTTAGTAACAATCCCACCAGTCAGAGATTCTCCTAGGAGACAAACTGTTCAACGTCCTTTTCATCTAGAGGTATGTTGGCAAGTTCTTTTGCTTGAGCATACATTTTCCTGGTTGGAAGAGGTTGATCAAAAGGGCCGGCATGTGTAAAAGCCAGGTTGTTGGATTTAATGTCTGTAGTTAGGAAGTATTCCGTGTAATACTTCCCAGGATTCGATTTATGGGCTATACCATGAAGGTACTTAACCTAAAATCGAACAAATAATGTACCTCAAGAGGAATAGGCGGGTTACAGCCCTGGAAGTGGTAGAGAATGTAGAGATCAGACAAGGCTTGTACGCCATTTGGAGCAATCTGGAAGGGAGACACATTGAAGTAATCTGCTATTGATCTGAAGAAAGGATGCAAAGGGATTGTGGCTCCTGCATATATATGATACTTAGACCATGCATAATAGGCTCCACCAGGATTATTGGCTCTTTGGTCAGGGTGTGGACATTCACTCCTTCGAGACCCAAAGTCTCGATATGCTTATCAAACATTTTGGAATGTAGCTTAGAGGGTTTAGCTACAAACCAGGAAGGCCCACTCTCTTCTTTGTTCCTCAGCCTACGTGTAGCAGTTTGTTGGATTTCTGTAACGCCCTAATTTCTCATAGATTACCGAGATCACAGTGTTGGGTCATAATCATAAATATTGCTATTTTATTGGATAAAAACTTGAAAATAAATACATGGATCCCTGGTTTTACAAAAATAATATAATTGCCTTTAACATAAAAATGAGCAACATTTAAATAAAAATTTAAAATAAACATTCTTTAATAAAAACAGGCCCGCATGATCTTCCTCGACTATATGGTCCCCACGAGCACATCACGAAGCTCTTAGGTCCCACACTCGCCACCGACCGTTCTATCCTTAATTGCCTGAAATAATAACATCATAAGGAGTGAGCTTCTAAGCCCAGTAAGGAAAATACAAACAAGAGTTAGTCATATAATCAAACATATCATAAATTCACAAGAGTCATACAAACACAAACCTCTAGGTCATATCATAGCTTAAGTCATAATTCTATATCATAATCTAAGTCATAAATCATAAATCATACTCTAAGTCATAAGTCATAGGTCATAAGTCATAAGTCATAGATCATAAATCATAGGTCATAAGTCATACTCATAACTATAGGTCATAAATCATAATCATAATCATAACTATGGGTCATAATAACAAGTCAAATATAATAAAAAGATAAGTGTTTATACAGGGGTGGCAATTAAGCCCCAGACATAAGTCTGTCATACACCGGACATCACTTAGGTCCGTCATAAAGTTTTGGTAACCGGGCCTACCAGATATAGTCCGTCATACATCATTGGACACCTTAGGTCCAGACACACTTACCCCTTTATTGTAACTGAAATGTTAAATCATACAAACATAAACTATATCATAAACTACATAAACTAAGTCATAATACTAAACTACCTAATTTTCCTTACCAAAAACCTGAATATTGGAGACAAGAGCATGATTGAAGCTCCTAAAACCAAACATAAAGAAACCATAAGTTTCTAAAGAAATGAAGTTGAAGAGAAGATCTAAACCATCGATATAAGAACTTACCGAAAACTTTATGTTTCAAAGGAATTGAACACCTAACCAAAAGTAACTATCACAAGTTAGGATTTGAAGAAAAATGAAAGAATAATAGAAACTATAGTGAACTAAACCTGAAGATAAAGAATACCTTGGATAACTTAGAACCTCGATCTATACCTCGAACACTGAAATCACACAAAATCTTACTTCCCAAGTGTTTTTATAAAAGCTTATATTTGAAAAGCTTTAACCCCAAACCCTAGTGTTTCTCTTTAGAATAACCTTAGCAGCTTGGAGGCTCTGAACTGTGCTTGAATGATGAATGAAATGGTTGAGTGAAGGGTCCTATTTATAGAGTTCAAGGAGTGAAAGTAACTCCCATTTCAATGAATAAATAAATTATTAAAAATGAATAAATTTGAATTATCTGTTCAACAGACGCCCAGAACTTAGTCAAAAATGTTCAGGAACAAGTCAAGGTTGTTGAGGGTTGTTTCTAGTTCTGAATTCTACGAAATTTAAAAATTGGCCACTGGAGCCGATATATCGCCTAGGGTAGGCAATATATCACCCCTACCATGATCCCGAGGGTCCAAGGTTTCGTTCGTGCGAAGTCGATGTGTTTTCCGTATCAATCATAAGCAATATATCTGTAATAACCCGGAATTTTTTTTTTCTTTTATGATTTTTTTTAAGAGTATGAATAATAATTAAAATAATATTTGGTAAATATTATTTTAATTAAAGAAATTTGAGTTGATCGCTTTAGACCATAGTGTGGGGACTTATATGTGAAATAAATCTAAGATGGACATCTTGTTCAAAAAGTTTAAGTATATGATTTTATGTATTTGGAATCCACATAAAATTATAGAATGATTTTTGAATATGATTTGTGACTTATTCACTAAGAGTCTATGAATAATTCAAGAGGAATTTTTAGGATTAAAATCATGATTTTATGTTGAAAGGTCTCACATAAAATCATAGACATAAGTTTATACCAAAGTTGCAGTATTTAGTGCTTAGACCATAATTGATTTTAATTATTTTAAGCCATAGTTTAATGCATTATTTTGGATAAAATGCATGTAACACTTCAGCACATATATTATTGTGCTTCTCAAGTGTGTGTCTCGGCCAACCCGTTGAGTGGAGGGAAACCATTTTTTTAAAAATGGTCTTGGCAGTGTGGAGGTTACAAGGGAGGGAACCGGTGCCATTTTCCCCTCATTTGCTTCAGTCAATGTTAGAATTATTAGAGAAAACAAAGTCAGTTTGAGATATTAAGAAGAAGAACACTTATAGTGTTGTGGTTGGTGTACGTTCACTTCGGGTCCAAGAAGGAGGAATCGAAGGTGAGTTTTCTTTGGTTTTTTCTTTGGGTTACAGTCCTTAGACGCATCCTTAGAGCCTATGTTTTGATTGTAGAAGAAAGAAAGAGGAAGAAGGGAGTGTTATTGGGAGTCCGGTGCAAGAATAGTCAGCGAAAAACGTAAGTCCGAACATACCTTTGCATTAATTTTTCTCTTAGATTATGAGTACCAAATTCATGTCAAATGGTTTTGTGGTGTTCATAATGTTGTGTACTAAGCCGAGGAAAAGAAAGAACACACCAAGAACCGGCCACAGTAAGAGGTATATATTCATAGATTTCCTTCGTAGTTTTACGTTTCCGACTTTTCATTTTTTGTTTCTTAAGATGGTGATGAATTTGTGGACTGTTATGTATGGTTTTAATCAGTGTTTTGGGATTAGAAACACTCATAAAGATATTGGGGATAGTTTAATATGAGTGATCTTGAGGTTTGGGATGTTTTGATGATGGTTAGAGATTGTAGTGGGGCTGGCCGTGCGTGGGAAATACCACTTTGGGTGGTCACGCGTGGAGGCCGGTGGTGGTGATGGTGGTGCTAGTGGTGGCCGAAGTGATGAGCATGGTGGTCTATGGAGTGAGGTCGTGGCTGCCATGGTGAGAAACCTTGGTTAGGATGGCCATGGCTGAATGTGTATTAGGATGAAGATGATGGGGGTAGTCACGTGCATGTAAGAGCATGTGTCCAAGTAGTTACTAATGGTTACTGATTAGTAACCAAAAGGACCAAAAATGGTAGTTGGTCCCAAAACTTTAGAATTTTATCGCTAGGCTCGGGATTAGGTACCCCAAAGTCTACAAACTGATATTTGAGGATCAAGGTTTAGAAAATTTATCTAAGTAATATCTAAGATTAATAATTTACGAACTATGCTCGAGAATTATTATTTAAGCTTCATGAAAAGTTCTAGGTTCGGGAATTAGTTTCAAAGTTTAGATTTGATGACTTAGAACTTAAGAAATATTTTCAAGGACTTAGAAAATATTTGAGGAAGTACAATATTGCCAATTTTAAGTCTCAAGATCAAGAAGTGGGCTCGGGGCTCGTTGGACTCGAGCATCAGAAAATGGAATTTTAAGAAATAATGGGAGTTTTGACTTGAAATTTTGGACATAGTTTATGATAAAATTATTATCGGAAATAATAATTTTTCTAAGTTGAGTTCAGGATATTGAGAGGGGTATTATGGTCATTTTACCCCAAGGGCTCGGGTTTGAGCCAGGGTCGGGAATTTCAGTTTTTTTATTTTAAATTCCCTTATTTATATTTAAAATCTTAGTAAAGCATAAACTAAGACATATTGTCCCAATATGATTATAGGGTCTAAACGCGATCGGAAATACTCACAAAGACATAATTCCCGAAAGCTAAGGACAAGAGGTAAGGAAGTATACACCAAGAGTAACTTAGCTTGTTGTGATTCTAGTGAATTGTTTGCATGTTTGTAGATTGCTGGTTAAATTCTAGATGCTATATATGTGTGTGATTATATGGATGGATGCGCATGATAGTACCCATCTATCGGGTTTGAATGTGCTTAGTGCAGTAAAGTTATCATGAATGTATGTGCAATGTTTATGACTGTCAAGGGAAACCTTGTGAGGGTGGATCCCATGCAGCCGTGTAGTGGGGTTCGCCGTCCAGTTCGTAAAGTCATCGAGTTTTAGCGGAGATTACCCTTTTGACACGGGATGTGAGTATTCTCTGGGCCGCGGAGGCCACCCGGGGTTCATGACCCCACAGATAACTCGATGGCTCAGTACAAGGCCTTGTGAGGGCGGATTCCCCATGCAGCCGTACAGTGGGGTTATCTGCCAAGTCAGTAGAGTCATCGTGTTTTAGCAGAGTGTACCCCTTTGGTACGGGAGGTGAGGTTGCTCTGGGCTGTGGAGGCCACACTGGGATTAAAACCCCATAGATAACACGATGGCTCAGTTATATGTTTTCAGTATGTTACGCAACACTTTGACTTATGTGAATATGCTAGACGTGTTGCTCAGTTTGCAGTTTCTAGATATGAATTTCTGTTATGCAAAGTTTGTTTTGGATAGTAGAGTCATAAGTTGTAGCTAGCTTCCTTACTGAGCTTTATAGCTCATCAGTTACTCTGTGTGTGTGGGTAAGGGCAAGGCTTAAGGAGCGGTGCAATGAGCTGGAGGGGATTCTGTCTGAAGTATGCATACTGTGAAACAACCGACCTGCAGGGTTGTCAGGGTTCTCTTAAGTTTTCCGCTAAGTCTAGTAACAGTTTTATCAATTTCATGTTTACTAGTTCTACCTAAAGAAGGCCCTATGGCCACATACTATTTCTTAAGTTACGTTTAAACTACATTTTGTTTTTAAAACTATGGGATCCCATCCAAATACTATTTTATTTCAAAGTACTCCAATGTAAAATTTTCTAAGGTTTACTCTAAAGTTTGTTTAGTTTTTAATGTCCGATTTTTACCAAAGTTGACCGTAAGGGTCCAGTTGACCCCGGATAGTCATAGTCGTGTTCGGTGGGTCTAGTTAAGAAAAGTCGGGTCGTTACAATATCGACCCCTATAGCTGCGATATATCGGCATACGCTAATATTTCAAACACGTTTTTGCACATTTCAGAATAATTTGAAATTGATTAAAACTATTTTGACTGAGTAAAACGTGGTCCTAACAGATAATGGAAGGTTTTAGAGCTTCTAGATCATTCTTTTAATTAAACTATTCATAAATTTTTTTTAATCCTTAATAAATATGCTTGTGACAAGTGTCACGCTCTTATTTAATATATCTAAACCTTAGGTAATAATAAATAATATTCTTAGGACTATATTCATTAATCAAACCTTATGATAAAATTAATATTTCTAAACCATAGGTTAAACTTATAAAATCCATAGCTATTTCTACGAGTTTCTAACTAAATCCCGGCTTTGACCAATATCCACGAAAACTAAGATTCTACTACTACTACTACTACTACTACTACTACTACTACTACTACTACTACTACTACTACTACTACTACTACTACTACTACTACTACTACTACTACTACTACTACTACTACTACTACTACTACTACTATATCTAGCTAAGTAAAATTCCAGGACGCTACAATTCTCCCCTACTTTAAAGAATTTTGTCTTCAAAATTTAGTTACCAAACATCTCGGGATACCGCTCCCTTATATATTCCTCCAATTCCCATGTGGCCTCTCTTTCTGTGCTATTGCTCCACAAGATTTTAACCATAGGGACACTTTTGGGCCTTAACTCCTTAGTTCCCCATTCTAGAACACGTACTAGCCGTTCTTCATAACTGAAATCTTGTTTTAACTCCAGAGCCTTATAATCGAGCACACGAGATGGATCTAATATATATTTTCTCAACATCGATACATGAAAAACGTTATGCGTTTCAGCTAAAGATGGCGGCAAAGCCAACCGATATGCTACATGCCCTAATTTGTCCAATATCTCAAAAGGACCTATAAACCTCGGGCTTAACTTTCCTTTCTTTCTGAAACGCATAATCCCCTTCATCGGAGAAACTTTGAGAAAGACTTGATCGCCTACTGAAAACTCCACATTCCGCGTCTTAGCGTCGACATAACTCTTCTGGCGACTTTGAGCGGCAACATTCATTGTCTTATCTTTTCTACTGTCTCAATTGCTTCTCTTATAGCCTTAGGTCCTAAATATCATCTTTCACCAACCTCATCCCAATGAAGTGGTGATCTGCATCTCCGTCCATATAGCATCTCATAAGGTGCCATTCCTATCGTTGCCAGATAACTGTTGTTGTACGAGAATTCTATCAATGGAAGATACTTGCTCCATGATCCTGAGAAATCTAAAGCACATGCCCTCAACATATCTTATAATATTTGTATGGTATGTTCTGACTGACCATCGGTTTGAGGGTGAAATGCCGTATTAGTTTTAACTTAGTGCCCATTGCACGCTATAGACCTTCCCAGAACTTTGATGTGAAAACCGATCCTCTATCAGAGACTATCGTCTTTGGAACTCCATGTAGTCTCAATATCTCCGCCATGTAAAGCTATGCGTACTGCTCAGTGTTATTGTTGTGAAAATTAATATACGCAAGTATACGCAATCGTCAAACAAGTAATAAAGTGATAAGTAAGATCGTCTCCACAGGGATTGCAAGTGAAATTTAATGCAAAATCAATTATTTAACAATTTGGATTTTAAGAAAATAAATTGATTGGATGTTGTGAACTAAAATAAAATGATTAAACTGGAATCAAGATTAAAATATTGCTACAAATGCTGGAAAATTAACTGCAAGAAAAAGTATCTGTGGAATGATAGACTTGAATAGCTAAATCCCCCTATGTTTATCTGCTTAGTTGTTACAGCATTACTTCAGCAAAACGCACAGAGTTAACTAGAATTCCTTACAAGCCCATGAGATTTTTCCAAAACTCATGAAATAAGTTCTATCATCTAACCCAATATATTCCTATATTAAATCAGATTCAAGAACATAATTTAAGCATCAATTCTTAAAGTTATGCAAGGTAGTAAAATATTCCTATTCTACTTACTAAGAACAACCTAGAAAATGGGTGTTCTCTTGCATCATTCAAGTACCAACTACTAGATTTAACCTTTCCAGTATTAAATCTAGCTTAATAACCTGCCATTAATTTCCAAACAACAACAGTAAATAAACATGAAGCTCACTTGAATGAACAATGACAATTTAGCTTAAGTAATGCATTCAAATTTAAAATACATGACAAAAGGGGTTTTTAACCATTCAAGTCTCAAAAGTTTAGCTCATAACTAAAGTAGCAAACATAAACCAAAACAGAAAATTAATATCCATGAGTGCTAGAATAGCTATGCAAAATAAGAAAATACAAAATAGAGAAGAAAGAAAGAAATGAGAACAAAGCCTAGATTGATGGTGCTGTAGGTTGGATCTTCTTGTCCTTATCTTCCTCATTCAATTCCTTGTGTTTCCTTCTTTTTCTTCTTCTTCTTCATGCTCTTTTTTTCTGCAACTTTTCTCCCCGGCAACGGCGCCAAAAACTTGTTGTGAGAATTGATTTGATTAAAATGTGCAAGTGTACACAGTCACAAAACAAGTAATAAAGTAGTAAGTATTCAAGATCGTCTCCACAGGGATTGCAAATTAAAAAGTAAGCAAAACAATTACTAAACAATTGTAGAAAATTAAAAGTAAAGTTGTTGTTTATAGACTAAGCAAAATATTAAAATAAAATGGAAATACTGAAATTAAATACTGAACTGAACAAGAAAATTGAGAGAAATATCTGAATTGCAAAATGGACTTGAATTGTTGAATTCCCCTATATTATTCGTCCTGAACAAATTGCGAACGTGTTGCTGCAGCAATATTCTAGCAAAACTCCCAGGATAACAAAAAGTTCATTTAACACGCATAAAACTTTCCCAAATCTTATGACCTTAATTCTTCTACCTAATTAAACATATTCCTATGCAAAATCAGATTTAAGAATGCAATCACAGCTCACTTCTCATATGTTACACAAGGTAATTAACATATCCCTATATTAATTACTAACATAACCTAACCTAGATTATGACTTGTGTCATCCAAGTTTTTCCTATTACATTTAACCTTTCCAGCATTAAATATAATTAAAATAACTTGCCATTGCTGGCCAAACAACAACAAGAAATTAATTTAAGCACACTTGAATGATCAAGGGAGATTTTACTAAAATAAAGTGCAAGAAATGGATAGATTATAACATAGGGTTCATCAACAATCCAAGCCACCAAGAAATTAGTTCATGGCTGGTTTCATAAACAGTAATTCCCAATCAAAACAGCCCATAATATTCAGATTTAGTATCTAACTCAGAAATTAATAACAGAAAGTTTAAGAAAAGAAGAAAGAACAAATCCAAATGATGCTTGAGCTTTCTATGCTTGTCCTCCTTCTTCCTTGTTGGTATCTCAGCTTGTTTCTCTGTTTTTTTTTTTTCTGGTTTTCTTTGCCAAAAATGGCTGCTGGTTTTTTGTCCACGTCATTTCCCAGTACCCAGAAATGCTATAGCATTTCTCCAGCAATTCAGCAGCATTTCCAGCTTAGTGTTCTCTCTAGCCTCGGATTCCTTTCTTTCCCTTAGCGATTCAAAAATTCCTTTCCTAAACAACAAAACAAACAGAATTAATTAATTAATTACATTTAATACTAACAACTTAAAAGACTCCTAAATTAGTACACTAACTAGAAAAGAAAGATAACAACTAATCAAACTTACAAACAACATCACATTCATTACTCTTTTCACTAAAAATCAAGTTCAAAGTTAATAAAAATAACTATATACCATAGATTTATCAGTTATAAACTGTTCTTACCGGCAAGAAGTGAGCAGATTTTGTGAGTCTATCTACTATCACCCAAACAGAGTCATGCTGCTTGGGGGTCCTTGGCAATCCTGCCACGAAGTCCATCGCTATATCTTCTAATTTCCATTCGAGAATCTCTAATGGTTGCAAATTTCTAGTGGGTCTTTGATGTTCAGCCTTAACTTGTTGACACGTAAGGAATTTTGCTACAAATTCTGCAATGTCTTTCTTCATCCCTGGCCACCAATACATTGTCTTGACATCGTTGTACATCTTGGTCAATCCCGGGTGAAGTGAATATGGAGTAGTGTGCACTTCATTCATAATACTTTCTCTTAATTCACCACTTTAGGGCACACATACTTGGTTCCTATATCGTAGCATGCCTTCTTTTGTCAGAAGAAATCAACATTTTCTGAGCTCTGTAGTGCTGCCTTCATCTTAAGAAGAAACTCGTCTTCTTGTTGTTTCTCCTTTATTTCCTCCATTAGTGTTGACTTGATTGTGAGGTCAGCTAGTTGTCAAGTTATTAGCTCAATTCCAGACCTCTTAATATCATCTTGTAAGTGTTGGACTATCCCCTTTAGTGTTGACAAGCTCCCGTAACTCTGCCTACTAAATGCATCTGCCACGACATTAGCCTTCCCCAGATGATACAAGATCTCACAATCATAGTCCTTTACTAACTCCAGCCACCTCCGTTGCCTCATATTGAGCTCCTTCTATGTAAAGAAGTACTTTAGACTTTTATGGCCCGTATAGATTTCGCACTTTTCTCCGTACAGATAGTGCCTCCAAATCTTTAGAGCAAAAACCACCGCTGCTAATTCTAAGTCATGGGTCGGATACCGCTGCTCGTACTCCTTTAGCTGTCTCGAGGCATAGGCGACCACTCTTTCGTCTTGCATCAAAACGCATCCAAGTCCCTGCTTCGACGCGTCACAATACACTACAAACTTGCCCTTATCGTTTGGGACGCATAAAACTGGGGCATATATAAGCTTGTCTTTTAACGTTTGGAAGCTTTCTTCGCACTTCTCCGTCCATACAAATTTTTGTTGCTTTCGCGTCAAATTTTTTAAGGGTGTAGCTATTTTGGAGAACCCTTCAACAAACCGTCTATAATATCCTGCCAATCCAAGAAAAATTCTCACCTCCGTGGTACTCTTGGGTTTGGGCCAGTCCGTCACTGCTTCGATCTTGGCTGGATCTACTTCCACGCCATTTTTAGACACAATGTGTCCTAGAAATGCCACCTTCTCTAGCCATAATTCACATTTCTTAAACTTAGCGTATAATTGATGACTTTTGAGTCGTCCCAATGTCAGTCGCATGTGCTCTTCATGCTCGGCTTTCGTCTTTGAGTAGATCAATATGTCGTCTATAAACACCACAACGAACTTATCCAAGTAGTCCTTAAATACATGGTTCATAAGATCCATGAACGCAGCTGGTGTATTTGTTAAGCCAAAAGACATCACTAGAAACTCGTAGTGTCAATATCTAGTTCAAAAAGCCGTATTTGGGATATCTTCTTCTCGTACTCTTAGCTGATGATACCCTCATCGTAAGTCTATCTTCGACAATACCGTAGATCCTTGTAGTTGATAAAAAAGATCGTCTATTCGAGGTAAAGGGTATTTGTTCTTGATCATCACTTTATTCAGTTCTCGATAGTCGATGCACATCCTCATACTCCCGTCCTTCTTTTTGACAAAAAACACTGGTGCTCCCCAAGGCGAATAGCTTGGTCGGATGAAACCCTTGTTTAAAAGCTCCTGCAGTTGGATCTTTAACTCCTTTAACTTGGTAGGCGCCATTCTATAGGGAGCTTTCAAGATTGGTGCCGTCTCAGGTGCCAATTCTATTTCAAACTCGATTTCCCTATTCGGAGGTAATCCCGGTAGATCTTCTAGAAACACCTCGGGAAATTCACATACAATACGTACATCCTTTGGTTCGAACTGCATCTCTCGTGTTTTGTCCACCACACTAGCTAGAAACGCTTGGCAACTGCTATTAATTAACCATTGAGCTTTGAGAGCTGAGACTATCGGTATGCGAGTTCGGGAAATTTCTCCTTTGAAGGTGAACTGCTCTTCGCCTTCTGTTTGAAAGTTGACTGTCTTACCCTTACAGTCTATCGTCGCCCCATATTTTGCTAACCAGTCCATGCCTAAAATTACATCATAATCCTTAAGGTCCTACTCAATCAAATCTACTGGTAATTCTTTTCCTTCGATTCTAACTACAACGCTACACACCCCTCTACTAGATAACATTCTTTCCCCCGAGGGTAACTCCGTGACAGACTTATCTCTACAAAGTTCGCATGGTCTATCTAAACTATCAATCATATTCACAGAGACAAAAGAATGCGTAGCTCCTGAATTGAATAAAAAATTGCATAGTGTACCAGAGATAGTGACCTGATCTGTTACCACTGTATTACTAGTTTCTGCTTCACCTCTAGTAAGAGCAAAAACTCTGGCTGGCACAAGCTTGTCATCTTTCTTTTGGTCCTTCAAATTTAGGCAATTATTTTTAATGTGTCCTTCTTCTCCACAATTGAAACAACCTTTCGTCTTATATTGGCATTCTCCTAAATGCTTCCTCTTGCAGATAGGGCATTGGGGATATTCCACATAGGGCTTCGTATTCCCGTTACTTTCTGATGCAGTCTTATTCTTCTTGTCAACTTTTTGATTTTGACCACCATCATTGTTCGTTTGTGGTCAATCTGATCATTGTTATTCTTTTTGGTGTCCCTTCTGGCCGCGCCTTCCTTCCAGATCCTTTCTTCAGCCTGCTCAGCTTCGAAGGCTACCTCTAATGTTTTCGCATAAGTGATTATTACTCGAATCAGCTTTACATCACGGGCTATCATAGGTTTCATTCCCTTCACAAATATTTGAATTCTCAGCATCTCAGTGGGTACCATGTCCACTACGAACTTAGCCAGCCTATCAAACTTCATGGCATACTCCGTCACAGTCGAATTCCCTTGAGTAAGCGCTATGAACTCGTCCACCCTTGTGGCTAGAATCGCAGGACTGTAGTACTTCTTGTTGAACACTTGGATAAACTCATCCCAAGTCATAACGTTCACATCTCTAGTCTGCTTCACAATATCCCACCAGATGCAGGCGTCTTTCTTTAGCAAACTTGAAGCGCAAGAGACTCGATCTTCATTTCCTAGCCGCATGTGTTCTAGAATGGACTCCACTGATCGAAGCCATTCTTCTGCTTCTATTGGGTCAAATCCACCGTCAAAGTTCGGTGGTTGTTGCTTTCTAAAGCGTTCATCCACTGCCTCGTAGCGAGGTTCTGCTAACTGTAGTAATTGCGCTAGAGGAACTACTTGCACCACTTGTTGTTGTTGCCCTAAATTTATTTGGAACTCTTCTTCCCTTCTCCTTAACTCTGCCCTAAGACGGGCATTTTCTCTTTCCAAATTTATTCAAGTAGCAGTTGTTGCCTGCTCTTCCACTACATTGGGTGCCTCTGACACTCTCGGGGTTGCTGGAATTTCTTCATATGTGGGGGTGGCGACTACTCCTCTTCCTTGCCCCTTCCCCTTCCTCGGCCTCTGCCTAGGCCTCTACCTTGGCCATTTAGTCTTTCAGATCTTCTTGGTTCCTGCTCCATGTGTCTTTTCTGTTTCCCCAAAAGAGAAAAGTTTAAAAACTAAGACAAACAAAATAAGTAGAGGCTACAACTTAGCCTATTGTACTACTATCTATTAGGTCCATCTATCTATAAAAACTACCCTATTACAATTAAGTCCAACTCGGGTAAATGGGCCTTAACAATTGAATCTTCCATGGAGGAGGGCTGGGTTCAGTATATCGTACCTACTAGTAAGGCCCCATAACTTCCACTTGGACCCAAAAGACAGGAATTTGAACCCTTGCTTTATTAATTGTTATTCATTTAAATTGGACCCAATCTAATAATGCAAAGCAAATGGGCCTTCACAAATGGGCTAACCCATAAGAGAGGAATTTAAACTTTACACTTTCAATTGAATCCAAAAATTCTTAACACTTACCAAACAATAAAATAATAATAAAAGAAAATAACACATTTTTAAAAAAAAAAGAAATAACAACTAGTGAAAATATTCTAAAATAAAATTTAACGATGTGTTCTTATATGCGTCTAATCCTTCACATCGGATCCATTATCATACTCAGGGTCTGGTATTCTTCTTATAGCTTTAACCTTTCTAACCACACTTGAGTCCATTGGGCTAATTTATGAAAATAACACAAGAAAAACATTACAAACATATTTAAAAAACAATGTATATACTTACTTGGTAACGAGTAGGTCCTTTGTAGCTATCGTGTGTATTTCGTGGGAACGTTCGGGACCAATATAGCCGTGGGATCTGATACCACCTGTAACGCCCTAATTTCTCATAGATTACCGAGTACACAACGTTGGGTCATAATCATAAATATTGCTCTTTTATTGGATAAAAACTTGAAAATAAATACATGGATCCATGGTTTTACAAAAATAAAATAATTGTCTTTAACATAAAAATGAGCAGCATTTAAATAAAAATTTAAAATAAACATTCTTTAATAAAAATAGGCCCGCATGATCTTCCTCGACTATATGGTCCCCAGGTCCCACACTCGCCACCGACCTTTCTATCCTTAATTGCCTGAAATAATAACATCATAAGGAGTGAGCTTCTAAGCCCAGTAAGGAAAATACAAACAAGAGTTAGTCATATAATCAAACATATCATAAATTCACAAGAGTCATACAACACACAAACCTCTAGGTCATATCATAGCTTAAGTCATAATTCTATATCATAATCTAAGTCATAAATCATAAATCATACTCTAAGTCATAAGTCATAGGTCATAAGTCATAAGTCATAAGTCATAGATCATAAATCATAGGTCATAAGTCATACTCATAACTATAGGTCATAAATCATAATCATAATCATAACTATGGGTCATAATAACAAGTCAGATATAATAAAAAGATAAGTGTTTATACAGGGGTGGCAATTAAGCCCCGAACATAAGTCCGTCATACACCGGACATCACTTAGGTCCATCATAAAGTTTTGGCAACCGAGCCTACCGGACATAGTCTGTCATATATCATTGAACACCTTAGGTCCAGACACACTTACCCTTTATTGTACCTGAAATGTTAGGTCATACAAACATAAACTACATAAACTAAGTCATAATACTAAACTGCCTAATTTTCCTTACCAAAAACCGGAATGTTGAAGACAAGAGCGTGATTGAAGCTCCTAAAACCAAACATAAAGAAACCATAAGTTTCTAAAGAAATGAAGTTAAAGAGAAGATCTAAACCATCGATATAAGAACTTACCAAAAACTTTATGTTTCAAAGGAATTGAACACCTAACCAAAAGTAACTATCACAAGTTAGGATTTGAAGAAAAATGAAAGAATAATAGAAACTATAGTGAACTAAACCTGAAGATAAAGAATACCTTGGATAACTTAGAACCTCGATCTATACCTCCAATACTGAAATCACACAAAATCTTACTTCCCAAGTGTTTTATAAAAGCTTAGATTTGAAAAGCTTTAGCCCCAAAACCCTAGTGTTTCTCTATAGAATAATCTTAGCAGCTTGGAGGCTCTGAACTGTGCTTGAATGATGAATAAAATGGCTGAGGGAAGGGTCCTATTTATAGAGTTCAAGGAGTGAAACTAACTCCCATTTAAATGAATAAATAAATTATTAAAAATGAATAAATTTGAATTATCTGTTCAACAGACGCCCAGAACTTAGTCAAAAATGTTCAGGAACAAGTCAAGGTTGTTGAGGGTTGTTTCTAGTTCTGAATTCTACGAAATTTAAAAATTGGCCACTGGAGCCGATATATCGCCTAGGGTAGGCGATATATTTCTCTTACCATGATCCCAAGGGTCCGAGGTTTTGTTCGTGCGAAGTCGACGTGTTTTCCGTATCAATCATAGGCAATATATCAGCCCCTATAGCTGCGATATACCGGCATACGCTAATATTTCAAACACGTTTTTGTACATTTCAGGATAATTTGAAATTGATTAAAACTATTTTGACTGAGTAAAATGTGATCCTAACATATAATGGAAGGTTCTGGAGCTTCTAGATCTTTCTTTTAATTAAACTATTCATAAAAAATTCTTAAATCCTTAATAAACATGCTTGTGACATGTGTCATGCTCTTATTTAATCTATCTAAACCTTAGGTTATAATAAATAATATTCTTAGGACTATATTCATTAATAAAACCTTATGATAAAATTAATATTTCTAAACCATAGGTTAAACTTATAAAATCCATAACTATTTCTACGAGTTTCTAACTAAATCCCGGCTTTGACCAATATCCATGAAAACTAAGATTCTACAGCTACTACTACTACTACTGCTACTACTATCTAGCTAAGTAAAATTCCGATACGCTACAATTTCTATGGCAAATGTTTGGGTAACCTTTCTCCTAGGTTTTCCAATTTTTCGGGCTTGGCAAGGGGGTTTTGAAGAAGCTTCAGTCTCAGCTTCTCCTAATAAATTTTCTCCCATACAGGGTACTCGTTCTACCACCTTTTGTGTTGCTCTACGATCAACCTGGGGATCTTGTTATTAAGGGAGTCGATTAGACTTCTTCACCCTCATTGGTTGGTGCTGGTGTTGTTGCTTAAGGAACTGATCTTCGTGAAGAAAATATAAGGCTGACCGTGGAAGGATTTTCTTGAGACGACGAAGACGATCTTCAGGAGTTCATCTGCTGGGAGATTTGGAAGAAGAATCACTGCTCGAAAAAATGTCTCTTGAAGTGGGAACTGAGGAATCAGAGTCTGTTTGGTTGTCACCTCCCATGTAGTCGAAGAGATTCATCTACAAAACATAAGGGGAGGTGAGTAAACCAAACATAAAATGAATGCAAAACAAAAAATATATACACTACTCTGCGAAAAAAATTTCTTTGAGAAGAGAAATCAATTTTCCCCAAAGAAAGACATTTTGAGAAAAAATAGTAATTTTGAGAGATTCAAAAAGATAATTCTGAATGTCGAAGGACTAAGGCCTAAGGTGATGGTCGAGCATTCAGGTGTGCACGACTTTCCGGAGCCCACCTAAATGATGTGCGCGGTACATAGTTATATTATAGTTCGGCATTATGAACTCGTTTAGTTTCATCCTATTGACTCGACTCATCCCCAAAAAGGATCTTCAAAATAGGAAATTCGCAATGAATCTCTCTAATTGTCTAACTGTATTGTCTTTATTTTATTTTATTTAGTATTCATTTTATTTATCTTATCCATAATATGTGAAAGAGACTTCAGCGGCTGTGCAATGCCCCCGAGCGTCTGAGGCGCATGTCCGAGCGGAGGAGCCGCGTATCCAAGCGGTTCGAGGAGCACGCCAAGGGGATGCGTGTTCGAGGAATTGGCGCATCCGAGTGGCTCGAGGGGTACACTGAGGGAATGCGCACTCAAGGAGCTGGAGCGTCCGAGGAGATGTGCGCCCGAGGAGCTGGTACGTCCGAGGAGATGCTGTCCGAGAAGCTAGGCATGATCGAAGAGCTGATATCCGAGGAGCTAGGCATGTCTGAAGGAGTTGGTTGTCCGAGAAGCTGGCTGTCCAAAGTGTTAGAGCGTGTCCGGGGAGCAAAGATGTGTGACCGAGCAGCTGAGAGACAAAACACCCGAGGGCTAAGCAAGGGTCCGATTGGCTGGGTATGGAAAAAGTTTCGGGTTTGATGGGTTAAAGGGTAAAGAGCATAGCATAATGTATAAACATTTTTTCCTAATCTTGGACTATGCAAACAAGATCAAAAAGTGGAATTCTAAGAGTTCAACAAGTCTCAAGGAAATATCATATGCTCTTCTTAGACCCATGAACCCAAAAATAAAATGTGTAATGGGGAATCATTTTTCTTGCAAAGTTTCATGAAATTGAAAGTAAAATTAATTAACCCAAAGCCTAAACTACTTTATATCAGCCACAAAGTCTTTTTCCTACAAATATTTATCATGAAGAAATCCAAGAATATGTTTCAAAATGGGGGTTTCGGCATGGTGTATTCTAAACAAGTTTTTGTGTAGATTTTTACATTTATCAAAACTTAAATATAAAGATGAGGAAGGAGAAGCTTACCCAAATGTATTGAAGAGCCTTTGGTTTCTTGAGAAAGATTGGATTTGTTTGGAGAAGTTGAAGCACCTTGGAGGTTTGTAGAAGTTTCGACCAAGAGGAAGGAAGAGTGAAATGCCTTGAAGATGAAATTCTTGCTTATGGGTAGTGGAAAATCGTGGATCTATTTAAAGGAGAGAAAGAGACTCCCACTTACCCTGAAGACTCTTGGTATTTTCTCCCCCATGATTGGAAGCAAGTAACTACCATTTTCATGGCTAAAAAATTTAATTATACTTTTATTTGCAAAAGGCGGGAAAAATGTCAAAGGTCATTTTTGGAATTTTAGGATATGGTAATTATTAAATTTACTGTGGATCTTTACAAGGGGTAAGATGAAAAGTTTATCATATGAGAGAATCATATAATAAACTTGAGGGGAAAATGTTACCCCCAAAAATTTTGTTCAATGACGTGGCAATCAGATGGACAAGTGGCAGGGAATGGTCAATAAATGACACATTAATAGTCAATAAATGTGTTATTTAAAGAGGTGAAAAGGTTGAGAATTGACCTGAGGAGTTGTGATATTATTGGTTAGGAAATAAGTTTAGTCGACCGGTGGTGTGCCATGCCCGACCGGTGGTGTGCCATGCCAACCAGTTGTGTGCTTTGCCATGCCCGAACAGTGGTGTGCTTTTCCATGCCCAATCGATGGAGTGCTTTTCCATGCCCAATCGGTGGTGTGATTTGGCCAACTGGTAAGTTGTCTTGGCTGACCAGTCACTTCGGGGATGGATTTGGTCAGTCGACGGATCGGAATCTTAGAAGTTACCATCTAGTGACTCTTCAGTAAAGCCTTAGTAACATCTTCAACTTGAATCATTCGCAACTTCTGCGGGAATCTCTCAGATATACCGGAATAATAGCTATATTGTTGTAATTTGAATTTATTTATATTTTATTAATTAAAGCTGGTTAGAACAACCAAGGACCCCGTCAAACGGGATATTTCTCATGTACGATCCATGAGCCTATAAATAAATGGCTCATGGCATCATTTAGGGGGATCAGGAGATGGAAAAAGAAAGTTCTCTAGTTTTGAGACTTTGGGACCATTACTTGGGGTATACTGGGAGCGTTTTATGAGAGTTTAGAGTGAGAAACACTGTATTTTCTTACTTATACTTGAGAAACTCAATTGACCAAGGTTCATCTGATCTTAAGTATAGGTTAAATATATCACAACTATAAGTGGATTAGGCTATTACCAACAAATTGGGGCTGAACCACTATAAAAATTACTTGTGTTATTTACTTTCTATTCAAGGTTATTGTCATTTTTGCGTCTACTCGCAGTTGGCTAAAATTGTGGTCAACGTGTGCATGGCCCATGCACACATGGGATATGTGAGTTGGGCACAAGAAAAACTTATATGATGCTAAAGAATGCTATTTGATTATGGTTATAGGCTCGTTGTGAAGTTTGTTCAATTTTTGCTTTGCTTGGACTTTAGGTAAGGAAGTTAAATAGAATTCTATTTATTTATGCTATGAAACGGTAAGATGGGTTTGTTTGAGGATAAATGCTATGTATGATGATGTACCTTGTGAAATGAAGTATGAAATGCTATTTTGAGATGATATGATGAATTTGATGAATCATGTATTTCCTTTGCATTGATATGACTGGTTTGCATGTATTCTGTATGTTGTATGAAAAGAAAATGGTTGTTAGCGTGTTGAATGTGATACAACAAAAATGGTTACTAATGATATAAAGACGTAACCCGAGTTACTAAGGTACGACGTAACTCATAGGGCGGATGCGCCGAGGTTATCCAAGGACCAGCGCCTCCTATTTATCTCACAGAGGAGGACTTTCCAGTTTTATGCTTTTATTGGTTACCTCACGATGTGACATGGACAAGAGAAGTGGCCATGTTCACAAGGATGTGATGATGATGTTTGAGTATGTTAATGATATATGATGATAACGTTTATGTATGATGTATGATGATAACGTTTATGTATGATGTATGATGATGACATTAAGTATGATGTATGACGATGTATGGATATGATGTTGTATGAGTCTTACTATATGATTATGCCTTTGTTGTGTTTTTCTTTGTTTGTTGTTTGTACTTCCTTACTGGGCTTTCATCTCACCCCTTACTTTCCCCTTTCAGGAAATAAATAGGGTTTATCTTTGACACGCGTGGTGGTGTGAGGAGTTTCAACGTCAGAGTGTGTATGGCGTGGGGGTTTAAATGCTAATTTTTAAAGAACGATGTTATGTTTTATTTTGATTTCAAAACTTATCAATGAGGCTTGAACTATATTTATTTTTAAAACGTTGCATGAGAACTTTTATTTTATTTTAAACTATTGGGCCCAACTTGCATGTTTTAGCAAGGCCCCACTTGATTTTCATATGTTAAGTAGTTTTCATTAAAAAAGTTTATGAGGTTGATGACTTATTACAAAGTAGTAGTCTAGAGCGTTTTACAACACAATAGAGAGAAAAACATAAGTCAGAGAGAATTTTAGAATTCTTGTCAGACAAAAAGAGTCCTTCTTCTTCTTCTTCTTTATTCTAGTCATTCTCAAACCACAATCCAAGTTCTCATGTGTTGAGAAATACTTGTGATTCCTAAAATTGCAAATCCATGTTTTCTATGTGCCCACACACATCTTGAGGTGTAGAGAACACTCCAGAAGATCGTGGTTTGAGTGCTCAAAGCTTTGGATATGAAGAAATACGAAAAGACTCAATGACACTTGATAGACTTCAAGAGGTAATTGCTCATGTTCTTGAACATTCATATGTTTATGTGTGTTATATATTATGTATAAATATAGTATAGTTATATATATATGTTGCCTGATTAATAATATTGTATGTTAATGTTTCTGGATGGATGTTTTCTTGGTCATGTAAACTGTTTATATGATTAATGAAAAAACTTTATTGTTGAAAACAATGGGCCCACCACGCTTGTTCCGCTGCGTGCTCTGAATGTTTTTCCAATAGTCACCAGCTGGATATGTATCAATTATGTTTCCCAATTGAGGCCATAAGCGCCCATACTTAGCCGAATACAGAGAAGTTTGAAGCACAAGCATGACTAGGAAAAGTGATAGCATTTATTAAGTATGGAGTGCACATACAGCTACGAAAGAGACACACAAGACAAAAAGAACCCGTGTACGTGTACAACGTTCGTGCCCGACAGATAGTGGCAATACAAGGATGGTACATGTGAGGCCTCCACTACCACAATCCTGACATTTGTACCAGACAAGTGGTGGTGGTATGACATAGTACAAGGCCAGGAACATTACCTGTAGGTCTCTGACATGTACTAGATCCGACCACCACTCCTCCAACACCACTACCACCTGCACCACGATCACCTGCAACCTGCAATTACTCCCTTTTGTCCCCTTGGGACCACCATGTAGTAAGAGTCAGCAGTGTTCCCCTATAAAAGGAACATGACTTATCCAAGGAAGGGGGTTGGAAAATTCTTGTAAAATTAGACTTTCATAAGAGCAATATACAAGTTTTCTTTGATTGTTGTTCTATAATCCAACTCTAAGTTCGTTTATGTTTTGTCTAAGTTCATCTAAGTTTATAAGTTCTTACTGAATCCTTTGATTTTTTTTCTTTAATTCGTTGGCGAGTTCTTACCGTCAAAACTATCCAATCCAATTATAAAGTCTCAACCAAGGTAAGCATTGGTACTTGTACGCCCTGATTTTCCCATGGGCTGATTAGCGAGCTGAGCTACGGCCTAATCATGATTATCTCATGGACATCCCCAAAACCGAAGCTTCCGTCATAAGGTCATACCTCCTTAGCTCGAGGTAACCCAAGGGTTCGCCAAGATTGCCTAAGACTTGAGTCCGGACTCTGAAGGCCGCAGGTCGAGTTAAGTATCCAGCTCGTGGTACGAGCTGGATATGGAGGCTATGACCCTTTGTAAAGTCAACACACGCAAGGTAAACGTGCATATATCAGACATCACGTGTCTGATATGTCCCTGACTTCTCGGACACGCAGCAGGAACATGCGTATTCAGACACCCACGACTGGGTTGGGCCGTGCGGCCCATTATCTCCTTACCTATTGATTTGACCACACTCATGTGTCAGGTTTAGGAATTAATCATGAATGTCACAGGGTTGATACGATAGGTAAGAAGGTCACGGGATGACCTTCTTACCAACTCCCAGGTGCCTTCTCCTATAAATATGGAGACCCTGGGAATAAATAAGGGTTGGATTATCTCTTGCAAGAAATACTCTGTAATCAAATATCCAGTATATAGCAATAATACTGACTAGTGGAGTAGAAGGATTTTAACCTTTGAACCACTTAAAAAACATGTCTTGAGTCACCTCTTTCATTTTCGAAGATCATATATCTGTTTCGGTTCGACATTTAGCACTAATCCCTTTCTCTTATTCTCTTAATTACCTGTTGGCGAAGAACCGCGTCAACAGTTTGGTGCTTTCATTGAGAGCAAGTTTGATTAGTGCTGTTGCAAACATCCAACTATGGTGACTACTCGATCCAGGCACAGTAACGAGACAAAACAACATGATGGGCAGGAGGCTCATCATACTGCCGCCCCTGGTGAACAAGTTCCGAAGGCCCAGCAGTGGCCAGGAAAGCAGCCGGTGGGCCAAGATGACACCGGAAGTTCGGCCCCCCGGCCACCTAATCCAAACCCGTGTTATTACACGGCGGTGGAGATGGAGAACGCTCGGCTGAGGAGCCAGCTGGCAATAGCTAACCAGCAGATCAAGGATATGCTGGCCCGACTACCCCCTCTCACAACCGACGCCAACGTCGGAGAGAGGCAAGGCTAGGCTCCTAAGTCTCGCCGGGGTAACCGGTCCAGGCATAGCCGCTCGGATAGACTTTCGACAGCCAACTCCACTCCTTCATCACACCACTGAGAGGCAAACTTCGAAGAAATGCCTGAAGCCAGGCAACAGAAGTATAGCCGTTCGGTCAGAACGTCAACTCCTAGCTCCCAACCATCCTCGAGAGCGCCCAGGGGAGCTCGAGGAAATTCCCATCGGAGATCCGGGGAGGGCTCGCAGCATTAGCCCGTCCCCAACAACCGTCCTGCGCCTCGTCCAGAACGTCAGGCGCGGGACAAGCAGATTGGCAGGGCCGAAAGACCCCCACCAAACTTGATCCGTCCTAACGGAACTAGGATCGCCTCTCCAGTCAGGCATCCTCCTTCTCCAATCAGATATCCATCTCCTCCTCGACCCGTCTGAGATATCCCATCCTATGGGAGTAGTAGGAGAAACCCGCCATCAGCTGGACCTTCCCGGCGTAGCAGAGCGCTAAGGGAAAGCTCAGATCCTCACCACCAGAGGCGGACTCCAAGCCTATCTAGCAGGAGCCACTGGACCGGCAGTCGCCGTAGTGATCTTTCTGGGGGAGACCTGCGTCAGCGTTTGAGTTCGGTACCAGGTCATCAAACCACCCAGGGAGGCGACCTGCGAGATCGCCTCAACTCTCATAGAGGGGAACAAGCAGGAGGAGATGGCCATGCTCGCTCAGGAGGGGCTCTGTCCGAGGTACGTAGCGGAGGGAATGTCCCAAATAACCTATCTCAAGATAGGAGGGGAAATAACCCACCAAATATGTACAATGGGTCCGAAGCTGTTGAACAGCCCCAGAATAACCACGGACATCAGGACCAAACCCTCGAGCGCCTGACTCAGATGGAGGAGCTGATCAGGAAACTCCTGTCAGAAAAAGAAAAAGATGAATATGATTCAGGGGATGAGATGGAACTCTTCGCCCCCAGTATAGCAGCAACGACGTACCCATCTGGTTTCCGTATGCCGCACTTGTCAAAGTTCAATGGGGACGGAGACCCATCGGACCATCTAGGGATGTTCAACACCCTAATGATGGCCCACAACATTGGCCCCGAGCTGAGATGTTTAATCTTTCCTTCCACACTGACTGGACCTGCCAGGCAGTGGTTCAAGCAAAGTAAAAGACAGTCAATCAACTCCTGGAAGACTTTCTCGGCAGATTTCAAAAGGGCATTCCGAGCCTCCCAGGCCGCCCGTGTTCAGGCCGACTCCCTGGCTAACGTGAGGCAGCAGCCCGGTGAGACTCTGAAGGCCTACCTGAATAGATTTGCGAACGTCTCCGCTCGAGCCAGAGACGCAGATGATAGCTCCAAGCTCATGGCCATGAGAACTGGAATCCTCGTCGGAGGAGACCTCTGGAAGGATATACAAAGGAAGGGAGTCAGCTAGGTTAACGAATTCCTTAACAGGGCCCAAGAATGGATAAACTTGGACGAAGCCGAAGCCTCAGCTGCCAGAACCAGCCAGGTCCCCGAGCAGCCCGCTGAAGTGGGGACGGAGGTCATGGCAGCGACCCAAAACGTCACACAGAACAACCAGCCCGGTGGAGGCAAAAGAAAGGGAAATGGCAAAAACAGTCAGCATGGCCAAAAGAAGAATAAGTCCGTGGACAAGGTCAAGCCCATCTATGCGACTTATACAGAGCTCACCCAGTCCAGGGAGAATATCTTCCTAGCCAACTCTACTCGAGTCCCCTGGAAGAGGCCGGAGCCATTAAAGCACCACAAGGGGAAGAGAGACACCTCCAAGTTTTGCCGTTTACATAACGATGTTGGCCACAATACCGACGATTGTAGGCATTTAAAAGACAAGATCGAGACTCTCATCCGAGCCAACCCCTTGGCTCAATACGCACGGAACAGGGTTCCAGCAAACCGACCTGCTCCAGAAGTCCCGGCCAGTCAACCCGGGCCTCGGGTAGATCAGGACGTCCCTCCTCCCATGGTTGGAGGAGAGATATCCACCATCTCTGGAGGTTCGCATATGGCCGGCACGAGCAGAGGCACCCAGAAGAGATATGTGAACGAACTAAAGGCTCATAACGGAGTAGAGTTCGTCCCGGAGCAGCGTCAGTCAAAGCGGCAGCGATTGGAGAGGCAACCGATCATTTTTACGGAGGAAGATGCGGGTCGTGTCCAGTTCCCTCACAATGACCCTTTGGTCATGGCAGTTCAGCTCGCCAATTGGAGGGTGAGGAGGGTACTGATCGACAACGGGAGCTCGGTGAACCTCCTGTTCCGATCCACGTTGGAGAAGATGGGTTTGACCGTTGCCGAGCTAAAGGCGACCTCCATGATGTTGTATGGTTTTTCGGGAGAGGGATCAGCAGCAATAGGGACGATCGAGCTGGTGATCACCCTAGGAGAAGGATCTCGGACAGTCTCCAAGCTCCTCGAGTTCGTAGTCATCGATTGATCCGCTGCATACAACGCGATCTTGGGACGACCTACGCTCGTGGCGTTTGAGGCCGTCACTTCCATTCGTCACCTCGCGATGAAATTCCCTACTTCCACGGGAATCTGTACTGTCCATGGCGATTAGCTCGCTGCCAGGGAATGCTACAGCATTTCCATGAAGGGAAAGTCTAAACCCGGGCAGCTGGCAATGGCCATTCAAGATGGTGAAGAGGAATCTCAGGAACCCTTAGCTGATCCTGAGATTGAAAAACCTCAAAGTGCCGAAGGGGAAAATGTCGTCTTAAGTGAGGACATTGACCCCCGATTAGGCGAGGACAGATCTGAGCTCCAAGCGATTGAGGAGCTCGAGGAAGTGAACATTGATCCGCAGAATCCATCACGGATGGTCAAACTCGGGAAAAACCTCTGTAGCAAGAGGAAGGCGGAGCTGACTAAGTTTCTGCGGGATAACCTGGACGTGTTTGCATGGTCCCATGAGGACATGGTGGGAATCAGCCCGAGTGTCATCATGCATACACTTCATCTGGATAAAAGCATTCCCGCCAAGTCCCAGAAGCAAAGACGCCTAGGAACAGATAGAGCTGAAGCCTTGAAGGAAGAGGTGGCCCGGCTCAAGAAATGCGGCTTTATCCGCGAAGCCAAGTTTCCAATATGGGTCGCCAACCCCGTGCTGGTCCCAAAGTCCAACGGAAAATGGCGGACCTGCATAGACTTCTCTGACCTGAATAAAGCCTGACCCAAGGATTGTTTTCCACTGCCAAGGATTGACCAGCTGGTAGATGCCACGGCGGGGCACGAGCTCATGTCCTTTATGGACGCATACTCAGGCTACAATCAGATCGCCATGAATCCGGCGGACCAGGAACACACCAGCTTCATGACCCCGACTAACGTTTATTGTTACAAGGTCATGCCGTTCGGTCTGAAGAACGCTAGAGCTACCTACCAAAGGTTAGTAAACAGAATGTTCGCAGGCCAGATCGGGAAAAACATGGAAGTTTACGTTGATGACATGCTAGTCAAGTCAAAGACTGCCGATAACCATGTTTTTGACCTGGAAGAATGTTTTAAGATACTACGAGAGTATGGCATGAGGCTTAATCCACAGAAGTGCACTTTTGGAGTCGCGTCCGGGAAGTTCCTGGGCTTCATAGTCAATACCCGAGGAATCGAAGCAAACCCCGACAAGATCAGATCGCTGCTCGAGCTTCCCTCGCCCAGGTCGTGAAAAGATGTCCAAGGCCTGACAGGAAGAGTGGCAGCCCTCAATCGGTTTATTTCCAAGTCCACCGATAAGTGTTTTCCATTCTACAACCTGCTCCGAGGAAACAAGAAGTTTGAATGGACAGAAGAGTGCGAAAGCGCATTCCTCGACCTGAAGGCACAACTGGCCGAGCCGCCCGTACTATCCAAACCCAATGCAGGAGAGCCTCTTTTTCTTTACCTGGCTGTCACTGAGGACGCAGCTAGTGCCATATTGGTACGAGAAGAGGACCGAGTTCAGAAGCCAGTGTACTACATCAGCAAGAGACTTCTCGGGGCTGAATCCCGCTACCCGTTGATGGAGAAATTGGCGTTCTGCCTCATCACGGCCTCGCAAAAGCTCAGGCCATACTTCCAGTCCCACTCGATACACGTCATGACCGATCAACCCTTAAGGCAGGTTCTGTAAAAACCTGAAGCATTGGGACGTTTGCTAAAATGGGCAATCGAACTCAGTCAGTTCGAGATTTTGTACACTCCACGAACTGCTATAAAAAGTTAGGCCCTGGTCGATTTTATGGCAGAGTGCACGGGATTCCAGAAGGATCCCGCAGAAGACTCACCCCGAGTCACTTCGCCCCAGTCGTTGTGGAGGATATTTGGGGATGGTTCATCCAACGAGAGCGGCTCCGGAGCTGGAATCATTTTGATATCCCCCGAGGGACATAGATTCCACTCGGCGCTGAGATTCGGATTCAAAGCCTCCAACAACGAGGCCGAATAGGAAGCTTTGCTGGCCGGGCTGAGGGTAGCCCAGGAGTTGAGGGTGAGCTCCGTCCAGTGCTTCAGTGACTCCCAGCTCATGGTAAACCAGGTTCTAGGCGAATATCAAGCACGGGGACCCAAGATGAGCGCCTATCTGGCAAAGGTAAAAGATGAGCTGTCCGCGTTTGAGCGAGGCTCGATCGAACAGATACCTCGGGAGTAGAACGCTAACGCAGATGCTCTTGCCAAGCTCGCCACCTCTGGGGAAACGGAGACCTTGGGGCTAGTGCCCATAGAGTTCTTGGAGAAACCAAGCATAGTGTATGTCAGGATGGAGGTCGAGATGATCGATGCCAGGCCGACCTGAATGACCCCCATCCTTGAGTATCTCGTCGAGGGAAAGCTTCCTGAAGGGCGTAATGATGCGCGACAAGTACTCTATCAAGCTCCCAGGTATACTATAGTTGATGGGGTGTTATACCGACGTGGGCACTCCCTACCTCTCCTCCGATGTGTTCTTCTAGGTGAAGCAAAGGCCATCTTACAGGAGATGCACGAGGGATTTTGCGGAGACCACACCGGGGGGCAAAGCTTGGCCTTAAAAGTCCTAAGGCAAGGGTACTACTGGCCAACTCTGTCCAAAGACTCGATCTCATACGTGAAGAAGTGCGACAAATGCCAGCGGTTCCCCGCAGTTGCCCGAGCTCCTCCAGTCGAGCTAAATATGATCTCGTCCCCATGGCCGTTTGCCGTTTGGGGGATAGACTTGGTTGGCGCCCTCCCCACTGGAAAAGGCGGGGTCCGTTACGCCGTGGTATCCATCGACTACTTTACGAAGTGGGCTGAGGCAGAACCTTTGGCAACGATAACGTCCAAAAAAGTGCTTGACTTCGTGGTTAAATGCATTATCTGTCGGTTCGGCCTGCCCAAGAAGATCGTTTTCGATAACGGCACTCAGTTCGACAGCGACCTGTTCACCGAATTTTGTGAAAGGTATGGAATTATGAAAAGTTTCTCCTCCGTGGCCTATCCTCAGGCTAATGGCTAGGTCAAAGCTGTCAACAAGACTCTAAAGGCGAGCCTCAAGAAGAGATTAGATGAAGCGAAGGGGGTCTGGCCGGAACAGCTCCCCCAGGTCCTATGGGCATACCGGACCTCGCATCGGACTCCTACGGGTCATACTCCTTTTTCCCTAACCTTTGGGAGTGAGGCAGTCCTCCCCGTGGAAATTAAGGTGCTTTCACATAGGGTCCAATCTTACGACCAGGACTGCAACCACGAGCTCCTGTGCAATTCCCTTGACCTAGTGGATGAAAGGCGAGAGGATTCGCAACTCCAGCTCGCCCATTATCAGCAGAAAATCACTCGCTATTTCAACTCCAAAGTCAAAAAGCGCGCCTTTAGCGTCGGCGACTTGGTCCTAAGGAGAGTTTTCCTGTCCGGGAATGATCCCAAAGAGGGAGTCTTGGGACCAAATTGGGAAGGACCGTACCAGGTCATCGAAGTCATTAAGGAGGGAACTTATAAGTTAGCTCGGCTTGATGGAGGGGCAGTCCCGCGGACTTGGAACGCCATCCATTTAAAGAAATATTATCAATAATTCACTTGTAAGGCCTAGGAGGGCCATTTTTTATGTATTAATGAGAATCACCTTTTTGTGCATGTTTGCAAGTGTAATCTAAAGTAACCACGAAAGACCCTTTCCCAGTTACTTGGGGGGGGGGGGGTGGGGGGCATATGGTACCTGGATATAACCAGGTCTCCTTAATGACTTAGAAGTTGATTCATATCGATTGACCGCGTTGTTTTTCTTAAAAAACGCAAGATATTGATAAGGGTTAACGCTAACTAAGTCCTATCCTGGATATAACCGGGTCATAAAACTTAGAAGTTGATTTAAATCTATTGATCGTTGTTCTTCTTAAAGAGCTCGAGATATGGATAAAAGTTAACGCGAACTAAGTTTTCAAATTAAGTTCCTGGTCCTAACCGGGTCATAAAACTTAGAAGTTGATTTAAATCTATTGATCGTTGTTCTTCTTAAAGAGCTCGAGATATGGATAAAAGTTAACGCGAACTAGGTTTTCAAATTAAGTTCCTTGTCCTAACCGGGTCATAAAACTTAGAAGTTGATTTAAATCTATTGATCGTTGTTCTTCTTAAAGAGCTCGAGATATGGATAAAAGTTAACGCGAACTAAGTTTTCAAATTAAGTTCCTGGTCCTAACCGGGTCATAAAACTTAGAAGTTGATTTAAATCTATCGATCATTGTTCTTCTTAAAGAGCTCGAGATATGGATAAAGATTAGCGCGAACTAAGCTTTTCAAGAAATTGTAACCAAAACGCGTAAAGGCAAGAAAGAGGATCAATTGAAAGCATCGAATCAAATTGTCTCGAGGTGGAAGCACCTCATGCAAGGGTTACATAAAAAAAATGTAATATTAAAATATAGTGAAAGGCACAAGAGAAGAAACGCCCTAAGCACTGCCAGGTGGCCCCTTGGAGGTTGCCGTCTTGCCTTGCTCAGCTGCGCCATAGCCTTCCCCGGTCTCAGAAGGCGCCTCTTTATCAATGCAAACTTGGAACTTCACCAGCAAGCGCTCCCAGAGGCTCGCTAACATGAAGGAGAAGTCAGCGTCTGGATTGTAGGCCCAGCAATGGTAGAACAGATCTTCCAAGGACTTTTCTGAAGTTGTCCGCTCGGCCTCTAGGGCAGCCTAGGCGGCCTGGACCTCAGCCTTCACGGCATCTAGGTCTGTCCGCGAGGTGGCAAGGGAGGTCTCGAGCTCTTGGACCTTCGAGCGGGTTTTTTCCAACTCGACCTGCGAGGCCGCCAAGGCATCCTTAGCCGCCAAGGCATCCTTAGCCGCCTGCAGGATAGTCTGGTGCTCGCTCCTCATGTCCTCGAGCTGAGTTTTGGTCCTGGCGATGCTCCGGTGAAGGGCAACGGCGCTCTGCGAGGGTAAAAAGACAATTGCCTTAGAAAAAAGAAAAAGCAGGGCAAAGTGTAATGATAAAAACCACAAAAAAGTTAGTTAGCTTACCGTCATGGCCATGCCCAGTGAAGACTCCAGCACGCCCACCAGGCTCATTGCCTCGATGGCCCGGAGCTCCTTCTCGGTGAACTTGTATATATGGCTGACGGCGTAGTTCGCCGACTCATACACCGTTCCCCGGAAGGCCTCGGGGATCTTCCCCAGGTCCTGGGGATTGACTGGGATGCGTACATCGGAGGGTACAATGGCCGAAGTCCCGACCTCCGTTCCTGCGTCTCGGGCGGCGGCCGGAGCTCGCGGAGCCGGTGGAGGCATGTTGCTTCCCCCTGCAGCAGGAAGAATCGCTCCCGCGACCTGTGCAGCTGGGGCTTGCTCCTTCTCCTTTGCAGGAGACTTGGTGGGGGTCCCGGCAGCGTGCTTGGACATCCGGAGCCTCTTCATTCTTGGCCCAGCGGCCCCAGCTGGGGGGTTCCCCCCGAAGACCGCACCTCGCAGGCTCTCCTCGGGCTGAGACATCCCTTCTGTCAAAACAAAAACATGGTTAGTACGAGTTAGCAACCATACAGAGACAAAAACAAAGGGGTAAAGATAAAGTCAAGTATATGAATACTAAGGGAATCCTACCCCCTGAGCTAGAAGATGAATCTAAGTTGATTACTTCCCGAGCTGGCGCAAGTTCTGGGTCCGAGGCTGACTCAGGGCTAGATTCCTCTACATATTGCCTAAGCCCCGGAGCTACGGCACCCCTCCTGAGTGATGGCCATGTCCGAAGGTTGGTCCCATACTCCTCAAATAGGATCGACCTAAAGGCTAGGGTGTTATCTACTACTACGGTACCCCTAGGCCGGCTATCTTGGTAACCCAGCACAAGCCGGTCGACACAATGGAGCAGGGTTGTGTTCAGGTCCGGATCACTTCGGTGACGATGGACGAGCTGCCTAGGATTGAACCTAGCCAGCCGGGGGTCTACTGTGGCCCTATCTAGATTCCTAAACATGTAAGGGTTACCTTGGCCAGAAGGACCCGCGGCTGCTCTGGATTGGATCCTCTCCTCGCCCGTCCTTTGGGCAACCTCCAAAGCCTACTTTATGTTCCTCACGAGCGGAACTTCGTTGTCCTCGTCCTCCTCATCTTCATCCCCCGCGACCTCCTCCACGATGATGGGTCTGGTGTCGCGAGCTGGGGGAAGCCCCCGGGGCCTCTTTAGGTTCAAAGTCTGATTTGGGAAAATCAGCTTGCAGGCCATCATCGTCTCGTCCGTTACGAGCACGCGGTAATCTTTCTCATTGGGGGGCAAGCCCACCAGTGTCTCATATTGGGCCCCGAGGGTCACAGATTTCTTTGTCCTCGCGAAGATGGCTGCATGATTGGTCTAAGTCAGAAAGGGATACGGGAGGAGCTAAAATGACACTTAACTTACGAGTCAAGGATAAAAAACACTTACGAGGACGATTGAAGTAGTGGAGCTCGCGGTTTCTGAACCCCGTCGACATGAAGAACTGATCCTTGAAGTCGTTGGGGTGGCTGGGCAGCTCGATGACCGCAGCCGTATTGGGAAATCGGGTTAAGTAGTAAAACCCATCGACTCGCCCCCGCTGGTCCAGGATGGCCTTGAGGCAGAAGAAGTACAAAATGTCCGCTGGAGTGGGGACCTCCCACTCGTGCTTCAAAAATAAATATCTTAACCCCGCAAACAACCGATAAGAGTTGGGGGGGGGGGGGAGCTGAAATGGGGCCAACCTCACGTAATTCAAGAAGTCAGCAAAATACTAATCCAATGGGAGGAAGGCCCCCGCCTTAAAATGCTCGCCGCTCCAGGCCGCGAACGATTCGTCGAGCGACGCACAGCTCCGCTTGCCTTCCGCGGGAGGTCGGGCAATCACTGACGTCCTCCCCAGCGCAATGTTGTGGGAGAGGAATATCTTATTGATCTTCGTCTGGTCGGTAATCTTTGAGACGATCCTCTCCTCCTCAAAAAATGCATCAGGAGCCACCTCGAGCTCCTTCTCCACTGCCGGCCCAAAGCGGGGGATCGGGGAGTCAGGCATCACCGCTTTTCCTTTGTCCTGCTGGGAGGCCGAGCTGCCGACGGTCTTCTGTGGGGCATTCCTCTTTGGTGCCATCTGGTCGCCTAGCGAACAAAAGAAAAGATTTTAGAAAAGGCGACCTAAGCATGGGGTAGAATCAAAGTGTTATTTGCACGAGCTGGGGTAAGCCCAGCCCGTGGAGAGTGAGACCACGCGGTTCTATGAACATGCGTCTGTGCTCCCAACAGATCCCAGATTACTCGGAATTCGTGTGTCAGGAGGGTCAGGATAGAATTTGCCTTGGGGGGAAAGTTTCAATAGGCAAGGAAGGCAAAACCGCCTGTGAAGCGTGTCCCCTAAGCTACCCTGTTTTGCACCCAAAGTACCAAAACTTCTACCCATAAATTTTCCCCAGAAAATGCATCCTGTAAACCATACTCCCAAACGTTTTCCTACAGCAAAAATACCCTAACCTAAAAGGCTTTCACCCTTCATACCCACAAAAACCAGTAAACCCTTGCATGTGGCTACAGTAAATATTTACCTAAGCTACAGTGAAAAGTATTTTCAAAACACGCATGGTCAGGAGACTTACAGTGTTTGGTTGGGAGGTGGATGAAGGCGTCGCCTAGGTAGGAGCTTCGTCGGAGTGTTTGTTTCCAAAGCTTTGAAGGAGTCCTAATGCCTGAGATTCTTGAACAACTGAGAATGGCGGTCGCAAAGAAGAGGGTTTCTTTTTCTTCTGAGATGAAGAGAGAATAAGGAAAGAAGTTCTAAGAAATTTCAAATGAAAGGGTGGCCCATGCGTAGGGTGGCCACCCCTTTTATATACGTGAAGGGTCACGCATAGAGGGTCGTTGGATGGCCCTGATGTGAGATCCAAGGCCCTCCACTCGAAATACGAAACGACGGCTGGGCATAGGCTAGGCCATTAAATGCGGTTCTCGTAAGACGTACCGTCACCAACCACGATGTTCCACGTATTAGGCGCATGCGCAAGATGCGGAATGTGAAGAGTTCATGGGGAAGCCTAAAAGCCCCTACTGTGGCCTTATACGACGCGGTATACCACGAGCAGGGGCTTGGGGGGCAGGTGTACGCCCTGATTTTCCCACGGGCTGATTAGCGAGCTGAGCTGCGGCCTAATCATGATTATCTCGTGGACATCCCCAAAACCGGAGCTTCCGTCATAAGGTCGTACCTCCTTAGCTCGAGGTAACCCAAGGGTTCGCCAAGATTGCCTAAGACTTGAGTCCGGACTCTGAAGGCCGAAGGTCGAGTTAAGTATCCAGCTCGTGGTACGAGCTGAATATGGAGGCTATGACCCTTTGTAAAGTCAACACACGCAAGGTAAACGTGCATATATCAGACATCACGTGTCTGATATGTCCCTGACTTCTCGGACACGCAGCAGGAATGTGCGTATTTAGACACCCACGACTGGGTTGGGCCGTGCGACCCATTATCTCCTTACCTATTGATTTGACCACACTTATGTGTCAGGTTTAGGAATTAATCATGAATTTCACAGAGTTGATACGATAGGTAAGAAGGTCAAGGGATGACCTTCTTACCAACTCCCAGGTGCCTTCTCCTATAAATATGGAGACCCTGGGAATAAATAAGGGTTGGATTATCTCTTGTAAGAAATACTCTGTAATCAAATATCCAGTATATAGCAATAATACTGACTAGTGGAGTAAAAGGATTTTAACCTTTGAACCACTTAAAAAATGTGTCTTGAGTCACCTCTTTCATTTTCGAAGATCATATATCTGTTTCGGTTCGACATTTAGCACTAATCCCTTTCTCTTCTTCTCTTAATTACCTGTTGGCGAAGAACCGCGTCAACAGTACTCAAGGCATATATATTATCATGGGTGTAATGGTGATTACACAGGCTTATAGAGACTCCTAGCTATTACTAGGTTACTCATCTAAAGGCCAATTGTTACGAATTTGAACCAGACCGAATATAATTGTCACAGACTTGAACTGGACTTAATATAGTTGTCATGAACTCGAACCGAACCGAATATAATTGTCACATACTTGAATCAGACCGAATATAACTATCACGAACTTGAATAGGACCTCTTAATAATAATGAGTGGAATCAAATCGCGTTCACAAGTGGGATCAAACCGCACTAGGATAAGCACCCACTAGGTCACGATCTCTATGTAAAACTTCTACGATAAGTATATGCATGTGCATGTGTTCCTATACTAACGTACATAACACAAGCTATTTTATGTTGTAACCACAAAAGTTAAAAGTTGACTTACCAGTAGTCCTTAGCAATAAGCGAGATTTTTCTCTACTAGATGTCTCGTCCCCGATTAGCCAATACTGTAGTTAGCCATATAGCACACTCGGATTAATTATGACAATTAATGATTATTAAATTTTCTTTGGGAATCAAGAACAATATTAAAATACTTAATAAGGACAACGAATTCCTTATTGGGTTTTTCCTAAACTTTTTCCCTTACTACCTGATAACTCTAGGAATTAGAGTTATTTTAATGCTTTTGAACTTATATATTTATCAAGAAAAGAGTGGTTTAGGGTGTTTTGTAGTATTTTTATTATGGTTTTGTCAACTATTAATTATAATTAGATAATATTAAATATTAGATTAATGCGTGAAAAATATATCTGAAAATGTTGAATTTTGTCTTGACAGATGGTTGGTAGAGTTGTGGACATTTTGAGAAGGATTTGAAGCTTCAAGTGGAATCAGGATTTTGGGATGCTGTAGTATCATAGCAGCATCGTGTTGTTCTAGATATCTACTTAGAAGGCCCACGTGGGAAATTAAATAGCTGACTTATCCAACTCAACCTTTGGATTTGTTTGATTTTGGCTGAGCAGCAGTTAAAGTGGTATTGGGCCCTTAATTGACTTTGGTCCATTGGCTTTGCAAGAAAAAGAAAAAGAAAAAGAAATTGAAGGAGGCCCACGTGGGGAGAAAAAAAAGGGTAATGACCTAATTTCCTTGACCATTAACTTTTCCTTTGGAATGGGGATATACCACGACCAACAACCACCATTGAGAGAAAGTAGAGAATGAAGAAGAAGAAAAGGAAAAAGAAAGAAGAGGAAGGATTCATGAGAGGAGGACCATGTTGGGAACATCTTTTTGGCTTGATTCTCTTACCCTTCTCCTTAATATTTTATTTTCTTTTTCTTGTATTTTATAAACTATGATTTATTTTGTAATGGGTATTTTTGAGATATTGATTATGAGCTAAACTTTTCATTGCTAGGATAATTAATGAACTCTACTATGTAATTTTGATACTTGTCATTGATGTTAAATGTTAATTGGATTTTATTCATTCAAGTAATTTTCATGCTTAATGCTTGCTATTGCTTGGTCACCTTTAGTGAGTAATTGAATTAATTGTGGTTGCTGAAAAGGGTTATAATTAATACACCTAAGACATGAATGGTGCAAGATTAATTTATTTTGATTTTAATTTTGTAACGATACAGACATATATTGTTACCTTGCATAATCTTTTGGAATTGATGCTTGTGAATGTATTCTTGTAATTAGATTAGCATAGATATATGTTAGTTTAATTAGAGAATTGATACCATAGTGACTTCGACGGAAGCCTATGAACTAAATTGGAATTCTAGATTAATTATTCCCAGTTTGCCACAACAAAACTACAGTATTAGCATCAGATTTACATTTTAGGAGGAATTAATTATTGTAACTCATCATCATTGTCTTGCTCTCTCGTTCATTTGCTTATTTTATCTACTTTCTTGTTTAGTTTTTTTTTAGATTTAATCAAATCATTATCATTTGTTTTATTCCAATTTGTTAAGTGTTGATTTTACACAATTTATTACTAACACAATCCCCGTGGAGAGGATACTCACTTATCACTTTATTACTTGTTTGCCAACTGTGTACACTTGAACATGTATATTGCTAATTAATTCTGCAACAAGTTTTTTGCGCCATTGCTGATATTGATTTAGTGAAATTTTGTTTGTTAAAATCAATTGCTTTTCAATTTGGTTTCTTATTTTTCATTTGTTTATTTTTGTTTTTCCTTGTTCTATTTTACGCTTTTGTTTGTTTTGCCCTTTTGTGAGGTACTTGAGATGTCTCATCGGAAATTCCTCATTAACTTTGTTCAACATGACTCGGAGCCTTTACATAGAGCATGGTGGAGATACAATTTTTTTTTCACAAAGGTTCCCTTACCATGGTTTGTCTAGAATGTGTTTACTTGAAGTCTTTCTCAATGGGTTGCATGCCACCACAAGAGAATGGGTAGAAAGAGGAGATGGTACCACCAATTTCTATTAAATATCCATTGATGAAGCCTATTGGATGTTGGAAGACATGGCGGAATATGATGAATGATATTGTTTGAATTCTCCAATAATTAACCAATTTTGGGAGAATAATTTGAGTCATATGAAGTCTACTTTTGAAGATTGCACTCAAGAACCATGGGGGGAGACATTGGAGGGTTTTCAAGACTTTATCATAGAAGAACCTCATCAAGTGGATCAATCAAATTCATTGGAGGAGTTGATGAAAGAATTTATGGCTAAAAGTGATGTTTTGATTCAAGAAAATGGTGCATCTTTAAAGAATTAGAAAATTAAGTTGAGGAATTGTTCAAGGAGTTGCATAATACACCCCTAGAGACTTTGCCTAGCTACATAGAAAATTTAGGAGGGGAAAATAATTGCAATGTATTGCCATTGGGGAGTGGAAAGGAGATGGAGCTGCAAAAGGAAGAAGTTGAGCATGAAATGGACCCCTCTTCAATCCAAAGTGATGAAACAAAGGGAGAGGAAATAGTAAATTCAATTGTGTTGAATTCTATCTCTACCCAAGATGTTGATAAATATTTTGAGCAAATTAGTACAGAATAGTTAGATGCAAACCCACCACCACCACCCCATATACAACACTTCCAAGAACAACAAGTTTTTGAATCTCAACTTTGGGAGCCACTATTCATGAAAGCATACATATATGAAGATCCTATGTGGCCACCGCCTCCTCCACCATCAGTAGGATCATATTTTGGTGTCCACCACATTCATTCATCAAAAGCAAGCCAAGTTGAGCACATGAACCCATCAATATCACATCTAACCAAGCTTGAGGGCGTTCACAATGAAGACCCATATGTGAGGGCATATGCCACTCTCTATGGGCGAAAGCCGCTCTTTGAAGTGTGCTTCTCCACAAAGTCAAGCAGGTGACTTTAAATCAAGCGCTTCTTGGGAGGCAACCCAAGTTTCTAAACTTTGTTTTTAATTTTGTTTTAGTATTTTAGTTAAGTTCATTGCATTTCCTTTATTGAATATTTTTTATTTTATTTTTGTTAAGTGTATTTCAAAAAAGAAAAAAAATAGTTTTTAGTTTTCCTTATTTTTCTTGATTTTCTTCTTTCACTTGGTCTTTGGTTTTAATTTTGTGTTGCAGGTATTAGGGTGCAAAAGGATGGTGATCTAGAGTGAAAATATTCAATTTTGGGGTGTTTTGAGGTGTTCAAGGCGTAGGAAAAAGTTGGGTTGCTGAAAAGAAAAATGCTGAAAACTAGGCAAGTTTGCTCCAGTAGTGCTGTAGCATCAGATGCAGAAATCCCACTTCAAAAAAAAAAAAAAAATCTCGCTGGTGGAAATTTTGCACAATAATTTTGTTTGTTTTACATCTCTTATAGGTTGATGTTTTGGCATTGAGAAGACACAATTTGATGAGTTTCATCCAAAGGAAGAAAATTTTGAGTAGTATCCACAAGGGAGTTTTCTTTTCTCTCATAATTATCATTTCATATTGGAGATTAGTTTGGACAAATTGTGACTTTGCTTGTGTACTGAATTTGTTGCCTTTGACTGTTTGAGTTGTGTTGCTATTGAGAACAGTGAGGATTTTCCCATATTTTAAGTTTGGGGTGTTGGTTTGAATATATTTGTCTTGTGTTAGTTCTATGTTTATAAGTTTAGAGGATTCAATTGTTAGTGTTGGTATATTTTTGTTGTGTCTCGTATTTGTTTATGTGTTGTATGTCTTGAGAGGAAATTGTTTTTCTTTAGTTAGTGCTTAACTTTGGGGGTCGATGATGAACAACATATATATATATAAATTAAATAAAATTCTTCGTTGTGCCTCTTGTTGGGTGATTGACTAATAGTACTCGAGTGTTAATGGAGTTCGAAAAAATCATGATTGTAGTGTTGATCCTTATTTTGAGTGTATAGCTTGACCAAAATTTTCTTGAACCCTTAAGGCTAGTTAGACTTTTGGGAGAGCTTAAGTTTCTAGAATTTCTTAGTGGTTCCTTTGAGGTGAAATCCTAGGCATCACTGAACCGAGGACATGATTTAGGCCATCTTTGGACCGTTTGAGCCTTTTGAGCCAACCATGCTATACATTTTATCCTTAGTCTCCCCTTTGAGCTTATTTGATCATTTTCTTTCTTTGCCACATATTAGCCTAGCAATATACACATCCTTTCACCATACCCTTGAGCACCTTAGTCTTTCTAGATTATAATTTGATTGTTGCACAATAAGAGAGGGTGAGATGAACGTAATTCTTGTTGAGAGGCATCTTGGTGAATGTTTCCATTGTTTTCTTTTTTGTTTTCAACATTGGGGACAATGTTGATTTTTAAGTTTGGGGGAGAGTGTTCCTTATCTTGTGTCTCTTGCCATTTTTACATTAAAAAAATTGAAGAATTGCAATTAAGTTTGGGGGTGTAGCATCTTATCTAAAATAAAAGAGTAAAGTATAGTTTTGGTATTGTGTTTCTTTCTTTCTTTGTTTTCAATAATGAATAATGGCAAGAGTGATATTCAAATTGTATTGGGCATCTTTTGAGGATTGATTGTGAGCTCGTACTTTGGTCCTAGGAAGATTAATGTGATTTTAGGGTTAATTGAGCCTAAAATGACTTCTCTTTTAACCACCTTCACCTAAGCCTTTCATTACAAGCTTGAATAAGTCCTTTTGATCTTTGGTTTGGTGTTTGTCTACATTAGTGGAGAAGGTATCACTAAGGCAACCTATGGAGGAAATTATTAGGTTTTAGGATCAAAAGCTAGTTTGTTTTGGGGAGATTTGAGAATAATTTGGGAAGAGCTATGTACATAATTTAGGGAGAAACACTTGATTCTTGGTTTGATAACATTATTAACATTTGAGTAATTTGGTTGAAAGCATTTGCAAGAGGCATCATCATCACCATTCTGTTAGGGTTTTATGCCCTAATTAAAACCCAATTTCTTTGTAATCTCATTTTTATTATCAATAAAAGAATAGAAATCAATTTTTGGCTTGGTCAATCACTTTGCTCACATGTTTTATTTTCATGATTATTTGTTTAATATAAACTACTATTAAATCTCGAGCATATATCTAATCATATTTATAGTGACGTAATCACAGTGGAATATAAATATGATTATATGTTCAAAAATAAGTTAGTCCTAAGATTAGTCAGTGCACAAGATTTACATTGACTTGCCAATCTATGATATGATCTACTTACACATTGTAGTGTTATGTTCTTTCCAAAACATAAGCAAAATAGATAAAATCAGATGTAATTGTTACATTGGACTAGGCCAATATTGACAGTAGATAAGATAAGAAGACAACATGGTGCGCGCGTCCCTTGGCATCGAGCACCCTTGCGTGCGCATCTCCCCAGCGATGCCACGGTGAATAGTACCCGATACAGGTACTGTTCATCACATACATTTTTTTAAAAATTTATTTTAAAAATTAAAAATAATAAAATATGAAATTGATTTTTGTAACAAAACCAAAAATATAATATTTATTTTATCATTTAAAATAAGATATTTTTGTTGTTTATTATATAAAAATTAGATATTTTCTACAAAGTTTCAAATTCAAATTTAAAAATAGCTTAACTAATTATTTTTTAATCTTTTAATATATTAAAATATTAGAATTAATTTATCAAAAATGAAAGATATATTTTTAAAAATATTTGTTATTTTTGATATCTTTTATTTGAAATTATTAATATTTGATTATTCTATGGATTATAATATTTAAATTATTTGAAATTTGAAAATTTGTTGACTAGATATTTTTATGGATATTTGAATTTGTTTAACTGTTTATATATTTTAGGTTTGTTATAACTATTAATATATATATATATATATTAATAAATGGTTAAGATATTTGCTGATAGTTGTAACAACAGAAGATATTTGTTTTAAAATTTAAAATTGTTTAAATTTTAAAAATATCACATGTTGACCCTCAAATTGGTCAACGACACGGAGTCAAGTAAATCGATAGAAAATGAGATGAAATCAAGACGAAAAGATAAATAACACAAAATATTTATAGTGGTTCGGCCCCAATAAAATGATAATGACCTACGTTCACTTAGTGTTCTTATTGATGTAAAATCCCAAGAGTTGTGATCAATTAACTAGGGTTCACGAGTTTCACAAGCTTTCAAATGAATACAATTATGGTGGATAAAAAAACTCTGTTTCTTTCTAAGAATTTTGAAGTTCCCAAAAGTAAAAATCCAAAAGTTCGTTCTCTTGAGCCCTTTGATTCTTATTTATAGGCTCAATGAGTTCTACATGGACCAATGTGCCTTAATTATATTTAATACAGGCGTATCTAAATAATAGTGGCCATTACAACTAATGCATAATTGTAAGATTACATATCTGAAGGAAATAAATGAATATATGCGACCAGGCTGGTCGCCCATAATTATGACGTCTGATGAGCCAATTCTCTTTTGGTCGATGGTTGAACAGACCATACTTACTAAAACTGCCACGTGCTTCCCACGTGTAGGCCAGTCCTGCCACATCATCAGGTAGTTCATTTTTGTGTAAACATTTGCCCCCAACTTTATTTTACTGCGACCAGCATAAAGTAAACTTAACTGACCGACCCTTCGTCTGGTCTGTCACATCTGTCAGCATCTTTTCGAAAAAGTAGCTAATTATGGCTGTTGCAATTTCCCAAAAATGTTTTGACGGCTAACACATTTCCTCACCCCCATCATTACATTTTTATCCGTGCCTCGATCAATATAAATAACCCATTTTTTTCACTTTTCACTTTTTACCATTCTTCTTTTCCTCAAGACTTTGAAGAACAAATCAAGACTAACTCAGAAAAAACTTGGCGATCCGAGGTGTGTTTGTCCAGCCGTTTTAATCAACGCTTGTGTCTTCACTTCAATCTTTCATTCAAGTAAGTTTCTTGATTGATTCATCTCTGCTATGCCATGCAATGTCTACTTCTCTGGTTTTTTGATATTCGGTGCTTTGAGTTTTTGAATGTTCTTGAGAAAAAAATATTTTGGGGTAATCGGGCTCGTAGGTAGTACATGATAGGATAGGAGTTTAAATTCGAAAAAACACTAAATGAGGCTTAGGAATTGGCTTGGAAAGTAGGAATACTGATTTAGGGCGCAAAATCGAAGTAAAATTCAATTTTTATGCATTCGGAAAAATCTGGGTTTTTCCCATCAATTTTCAGAGTCGAAAAGTTTCCCTGAAAATTCACTTTTGCTTTTTAATCCGTTTTTTTAAACTGTTCGCATGTTTTTAGTGTTTACGTTAGAATGCTGCTGGTCGTATAAAAGCTTATATTTTATACATGAGCAACGTTATCCCAACGTTTCCACTTCTTCTGTCGGTTGGCCATAGATTCTCATCTCCCCTTTTCTGTTCCCAGGTTTTCATGCACGATCCTTGGGGAGGTGGGAGGCCGATTGATGACGACTTGCTCGTGCTACTATTCGAGGATCAAGAACAGTAGTCACTGCCATTTTCAGAAATTCCTTTTTCTCAAGATAACTCAACAAACAGACCTCCGACCAGTTCAACGAATATGGGTTGCATAAAATCTATTGCTTAAAGAAAGAAGAAGACAACCAACCCTTCTTCTAATCAACCTACCCCTTGCACCGAGGAGCCTTCTACAAATCCACAACCTTTAAATACTGTACCACCCGAAATCCAAACTAAAGCCCGACCTCGCGACGGCCTTAGGCCATAGGTCGAATGGTATGTAGCTCCTCCTAGCATTATTTCGGCTAGGATGGTAAACAATTATCTCAAGAAGTACGCTCTTCCTAGGATAACCTTCATCAAACTTTCACCCGACCAGTGGTAAAACATGCTTGGGGGTGCCTTCAGCGCCTGGTCGATGTATCATATTGAGGAAGGGCAATCTTGCCTCTGCACGAATTCTTCCAAGGGGTGGCCAATTATTTTGAGGTCGCCCCTTTCCAAATCACCCCCAATGGATATAGAGTATTATCTGCGCTTTATATCCTTTATAACCATGAGAAGTGGCCAGTACCAATGCCACATGAGATCAACTACCTGTTTGATCTCAAGTCTAACCCCAACCACAACAACACGAGGTTCTTTCACTTCTACCACCAGGAGTCTGCTCGCACCTTCCTGAGCGACATCACTCACAAGTCTAATGTAGGGAAGTATTTCTAGGAATACTTTCTTACAACAGACCTGGTCGTTGACAACCTGGCCTTCACCCGAGGAGGTAAATCTTTTGTTCATTGGTCACTTGTTTTCTTCTAGCTTCTCTATACCATCTTTAGAATTTTTGGTGTTGTTTAGGTCCATGGTACCGACCAGTCCCTACTCCAGAGACAGAGATAAGGGTAGCTGCTTTGGCCAGCATGACAAACATAAAAAAAAGCATCAAAGAGCTGGTCACGGAGAGAAACTTAAGGCTGGTCGGCCTTCTGGCGCCTCACCAAGATGTGAGGGAGTCCACAGTAGGGAGTGCAACTGGAGGAGACTTCCTTGAGTAGCATCAGGATGTGTCACAACCCCTGAGAAGGCAGGCTACCGAAGTGACCATCAGGGAACCCTCCAATATTCCACGAGTTGTTGCTGTTCCGACCCAACAGGGGAAGGGCAAGCAGAAACTTCCAGCACACCCCGAGCCCACACTCGAGTCTTCTGATGAGAACGTTACCGACTTTTCACTCTTAGACAGTTTGCCCATTCCCTATCATTTATTTTATGGGGATGACAACTTTAAATATGCGACTAGTTTAAATTCAGACTTCTTCAAGGCAGAGAGTGAGTGTAGCAGTAGTACCATAAATAATGTATCGACCAGTAATAGTAACTCAGGTATACCACTTAGAATTTTTCTTACTCTTATTTTCTTTCTTTAGTAAATATTTCAATTTATATCGCCTGATCGTTTGTTTATAACATGCGGTCATGCCTTCCGACGACACATTTGATCTGTACAGCTAACCCAAAACCACTGCTCCTGCGGGTAGGAAGAAGGAAAGCAAGTGACATCCTGAGGAAAGCAGTAGCGATCCCTCAAAGAAAAGGGCCAGGACTGAGGATCCTCCTGCACCCGTTCCTTCCAAAGAAACTACTCCTCCACCACCTCCCATCGACCAGACTCCCCCACCAACTCCCGTCGACCAGACTCCTCCACCAACTCCCATCGACCCAACTCCTCCTGATCAGTCAGGAAATACTCAAGGAGAGGCTATCATGAACATAGCCTTCAACTCAGCCAACGACAAGCTGAAGTAGTTATCAAGGCATCGACGCAGCCGAGAAGTCATCAGCAACACCAACACCATGAAGGTCGAACAGATCTTCAGTCGCGGGCTGACCGAAGTACTCAGTGTAATTTACCATTTTTTGCTGTGCTTTAATTGTTTACTTTGTCCTTTTATTTCTACTAACAAATTTATATTTTCTCTGATTGCAGGGAGTTCTAATATTGAGTACTAGCTGGCGCCGCTCGAAGGCGATGGCTACCGAATACGCTAAAGAGACTAAAGCTATTGAAGAGAGACTTGGCGAGCAGCTCAAAGTGGCCGAGGCCAAACATGCCGAGCAGCTCAAGGCGGTCGAGGAGAACAATGCCAAACAACTAAGAGCTGCTTAGGAGAAGATTGCCATGCTGGTCAAGGAGCTGAAGTACCACAAGGAGACCCTGGTCAAAGTCACAGAGTCTTAAGAAAGGTACAAGGAGTCTTCATTGTTGAACTACAAAGAGGCCTCCAAACTCCAAGATGAACTGGTTCAGTAGGAAAGAAACTGCTGAGTTGGAGGAGAGAGTTAAATTGCTCGAAGAAACCAGCGCCAGTGACTTGGAGAGGTTTAGGGGAGCAACCTTCAACTGCTTTTATATGTTCTGGAAAAACAACTGCGAGGTGAACTTTGACTATTTACCAGAGCGTATGAAGCAGGCTAAGCTGGAAAAATGCGTTGCTCGCCTTGAAGAGGAGACAGCTCAGGGATCCCCTGAGATTTCTTTGGCCATGGGTATTGAAGGCATTGACGAGGGTGCTGATACCACAGCCGACCAGCAGCCTCATAAAGATCTTCCAGCTGCTTCATAACTTTATTTAGTTAATTTGTAACTAGGACACACAAACCACGGTTCGTGATGTCAAGACAATTTTTTGCTGCGTAGGCAGCTTTCCTTTTAATTAACAATTACATCCGAGCAGAAACTGCTCGCGGTGTAAAACATTTTACTCTTGATATTATAATATTTGCACTTTATTATAACATTTGTTTGCATGACCGAACTTAGCATAGTACTTTGTTTTTTTTATCAAGAAAGAATGACTTCATTAATCACAAACCCAAATACAATCAAACCACCTCCCTCAAGGAGATAACATCAGCAACATTACAAGGAACATACTTTCCTCACAAAGCTCCTCTCATTTTCTTTCATTTTCTTTTGAGTAAAGCTACTAACTCTATAAACTATATCTCTTTTAATCATTTCTACAACAACATTCACTCTATGAGAGTAACTATTAAAAAAATAAGTATTCCTATTTTTCCAAATATAATAAATTGTTGCTGAAAACACTGCTGCCACAATCGCTGCCTTAACACCATTTCTCATATCTTCAATCCAACGGGTCCAATCTCTGAACCGTAAAGACCAATAGCAGCCAATCCAAGCTTGGATATGGTGCACAAACTGCTGAGAGAAATCACAATTAAAAAATAAATGGTCATGAGTCTCTTCAGTCTGTCCACAGACCGGGCAAAGATAGCAGTCTAGATGCATAAGCACCCTTTGCAAGTGATCCCGGGTTAACAAATTGTCATTCACCACTTGCCAAATTATAAAACGATGCTTTGGCACACTCATCCTATTCCACACAAAGTGTTGGTATTTGACTTGATCTTGGTGGATAAAACTCTTATAGAGCATACCAATTTTAAACCTCCCTTGACTGCTAGCATCATCTATTTCCCTTTGAGTAAAGACATCTCGAATGTGGCATAGTTTGCACCAATACCAACTTGAATTTGTCTTAAGTTGGTAATGCCAGAAACATTGTCCTTTTAAGTTGACAGTATTTATCCACTTCACCCACAAAGTCTCTTGTTGGTGACTTATGGCCCAAACATATTTAGCAAGCTTTGCCTTGTTCCACTTAGCTCCTTCACCAAAACCCAAACCCCCAAAAGCTTTTGGCAAGCAAACTTTGGACCAGGAGGTAAGATGGAAGTTGCTTCTGGTACCATTGTTACCCCATAGAAACCACAAGCATAGTACTTTGTTTTGATTTAACAAAATTTAAACAAAATTTTGAAAAATACTCTAAGTTTCGTAGTATGCTTTCCCTTATTTTTCTCGTGTGTTTACATATTCCTATTGATATGCTTTGCTTGCTTAGTACCTTATATGCCCCCCAAGTGATTGAGGAGCTTAAGGTCCTTGGTCACTTGCCAAGACCAAGGCCTGTTCGAACATTACTGCTTGTAAAAATACTTATAAAAAGTGATCATATAGCAAAACAACACACGTAATGAGCAAATACTTGTAATAAATACAATAATTGGCAAGAATAACTGGCTGTGCACAGTTCCTTTTATTTCTCGTAATAAATGGACAATTGTGTCTGTACGAGTGATCAAAAATTGATCTTACACTTATAAGCGATTAGTCATATGACTGGCTAACCCTTGTTCTTAAACTTGTAAAAAGTAAAATTAATATAAGCCAATTCTTTATAAAGGGCTGTTTATTGATAATACTTGCGCATGTGTTCTCCATTCCAATAGCGAGGATCGAGATCTCCATTTAAGCGAGCAAGTTTATAGGTGCCTGGTTGGAGCGCTTCTTCAATTTGATACAGACCTTCCCAGTTAGGTCTAAGCACTCCAACAGCTTGATCGCGGGTGTTGAGAAAAACTCTTCTAAGTACCAAATCTCCCACATTAAATTTTCTTTCACGTACTTTAGATTTGAAATACCGAGTGATCTTTTGCTGGTAAGCTGCTACTCGGAATTGATCTTGCTCGCGCCTTTCATCGACCAAATCCAAAGATTCCATTAATAACTGACTATTAACACTGTGATCGTATGCCAACCTTCTATGTGATGGTGGATCTAATTCAACAGGCAACATAGCTTCATATCCATAGGCCAAGGAAAATGGAGTATGGCCTGTTGCTGTTCGATGGGACGTTCTATACGACTAAAAGACTTCAGGTAATTGTTCTGGCCATGCCCCATTCGCTTCTTCAAGCCTTTTCTTCAGGGTATCCTTTAGTGTTTTGTTGACAGCTTCAACCTGTCCGTTTGCTTGTGGATGGGCTACTGAAGAAAAACTATTGATAATCCCGTGCCTTTCGCGAAAATTTGTGAATAGATTGCTGTCAAATTGCGTGCCATTATCTGAGACAATCTTTCTTGGCAGCCCATAGCAACACACGATGTTTTTGACCACAAAATCTAGTACCTTCTTGGTCGTTATTGTTGCAAGCGGCTCAACTTCAGCCCACTTTGTGAAGTAGTCAACAACAACTACAACATACTTGACGTTGCCCTTTCTCGTGGGCAAAGACCCGATCAGATCTATTCCCCACACTGCGAATGGCCATGGGCTTTGCATCTTTTTTAGCTCATTAGGGGTTGCTCGTAGTATCTTGGAGAACCTTTGGCACTTGTCACACTTCCGAACAAAATCCACAGTCTTCATTCATCGTTGGCCAGAAGTATCCTTGCGTTAGGATCTTTTTTGATAAACTCTGCCCCCAACATGATCTCCGTAGTAACCTTCATGGACTTCTCACATTAGCTCTTTGGCCTTTTCCTTTGAAATACACTTTAGAAGTGGCATTGAGTACCCTCTCCTGTACAAAACTCCATCGACCAGAATGAATCGAGCCGACTGTCTTTGAAGGATTCTTGCTTTGTTTCTGTCCGCCGGCAGCACTCCATGCTCTAAGTATTCAATGAAGGGTGTCATCCATGTGTCTGTTGCTTGGATTACCAGGGAAGAATCTTCTGCTCGAATGCTTAGTGAAGACAAATGTTCAACAAGTACTATATTCAAGGTGTCAGCATCCTTCGCTCTTGCTAACTTGGCCAAAGCATCAGTTTTTGAGTTCTAGTTGCGAGGTACTTGCTAGAGAGTATATTTCTTGAACTATGCCAATAAGTTCTTTGCTTTGTTCAAATAAGCAACCATCTTCATACCCTGGGCTTGATATTCTCCAATAATTTGATTAACCACTAACTAGGAGTCATTGTATATTTCAAGTGACTTTATATCCATGTCCTTGGCTAATCTTAATCGTGCGAGCAGAGCTTCGTATTCAGCTTTGTTATTGGATGTTGTGAAATCGAATCTAATTGCACAGTGGAATTAATGTCCTTCGGGCGTGACTAAGATTAAACCTGCTCCAGCATTGTGCTCGTTGGAAGAGCCATCTACGAACAATTTCTAGGAAGGGATTTGGTTTTGGAGTTCAGGCTCTTCTATCGGCTCGATATCCTAGAGCCTAGTAAACTCTGCGACAAAATATGCTAGAGCCTGTCCCTTCACAGCTGCTCGTGGCGAGTAAGAAATATCGAACTGTCCAAGTTCAACTGCCCATTTTAACAATCGATCGGCGGCTTCTGGTTTCTGCAGGACTAGCCGTAGTGGCTGGTTGGTGAGTACTATGATGGGGTGAGCTTGGAAGTATGGTCACAGCTTTCTGGAGGCTAAAATCAAGCAATAGGCTAATTTATCAATGGGCGGATATCGCAGGTCTACTCCTATTAGCCTCTTGCTTATATACTACATAACTTTTTGAACATGTTCCTCCTCTCTTATCAGGACAACGCTAGCAATATACTCGCTGACTGCCAAATAGATAAACACAGTTTCTTTCTCGACTAGTTTGGACAAAATTGGTGGTTGCGACATATGAGACTTTAGAGCCTGGAAAGCCTGCTCACACTCTTCTGTCAACTCAAATTTCTTATTGCCCCTAAGCAGATTAAAAAATGGAAAACACTTGTCCGTTGAATCTACTCAAAGCAGCAATCCTCCCTGTTAGACTTTGAACATCTTTAATTTTAGCTGGCGACTTCATTTCGATCAGGGCCTTGATCTTTTCGGGATTAGCTTCGATACCTCGTGAGTTCACTATGAATCCCAAAAATTTTCCCGATCCAACTCCGAAGGAACACTTAAGGGGATTCAACTTCATCTGATATTTGTTCAAGATGTTGAAGGACTCTTGTAGGTCCTCAATGCGTTCTTCTGCCTTCTTCGACTTAACCAACATGTCATCAACATATACCTCCATATTAACACCGATCAACTCTTTGAACATGTGATTGACTAGTCGCTGGTAAGTCGCACCAGCGTTTTTCAAACCGAAGGGCATTACTTTGTAACAGTAAAGCCATGTATCAGTTCGAAAGCTAGTGTGATCCTCATCAGGTGGGTGCATACTAATCTGATTATATCCAGAGTATGCATCCATGAATGATAGGATCTCATGCCCTGAAGTGGCATTGACCAGACCAGATGGTCGATCCTTGGGAGTAGAAAATAATCCTTTGGGCAGGCTTTATCGAGGTTTGTGAAATCCACGCACGTCCTCCATTTGCCATTCGGCATGGGAACCAGCACGGGATTAGAGACCCAAGATGGATAAAATGCTACCCTGATGAATCCGTTCTCATTTAGCTTCTCGACCTCGTCTTTTAACGCTTTTGATCTATCTTTGTCGAGCAGCTTCCTTTTTTGTTGTGCTGGTGGAAAACTTTTATCTATATTCAAGACATGGCTGATAACTACTAAGTTAATCCCAACTATATCCTTATGTGACCAGGTAAACACCTCCTGGTTCTCCTTTAAAAATTACACAAGTTTTTGCTTTGTTGTTGTCTCTAAGTTTTTACCAACTTTCACAATCTTGGTCGGATTTGCCTCATCAATTTGGACAGCCTCAAGGTCCTCGACTGGTCCTACATCTTTTTCAAAATCCCCAAAGCGAGGATCTAAATCCTTATCCTCACTTTGGGCAACACCCTATTTGGTGACCTGCTCACCTGATTGGGCTTGTACTTCATTGGCCAACAACAACCCTTTCTCGGCTCCTTCTCTCGATCCACCCATTTTCGCCTTGGTAATCGAGGAGTTATAGCATTCCCGTGCATCTCGTTGGTTTCCCAACACGCATCCTACCCTTGCGTCGGTTGGAAACTTCATGGACAGGTGCCAGACCGAGGTCACGGCTCGCAGGTCGACTAGAATAGTCCTTCCAATCACAACATTATATGCAGAAGGACAATCAACTACTATAAAAGTAGTGAGTAATTGTAGAGTTCCAGAATATTTACTTAGTTAGCTAGCTAGTAGTTGCTGTAGTATTTTAGATTTCGTGGATTTTGGTTCAAACCAGGAGTTAGTTGGAAACTCCTAGCAATAGTTATGGATTTTATAAGTTTAACCTACAGTTTAAGAATATTAATTATAACATAAGGTTTGATTAATATTGCTGGTCATAAATATGATATTTATTATAACCTAAGGTTTAGATGAAGCCAATAGGATTATGATACTTGTCATAAGCATGATTATTAAGGAATTAAGTATTTTAATAATTAAATAAAGAAATAGCAGCCTTAGCACCTACCAGAAACTGTTAGGGTCGCATTTTGACTCAGTCAAAGCAGTTATCCAACCTTAATTATGCTGAGAAAGTGCAATTTCATGTTTAAAAAATTCACATATGCCGATATATCGCAGCTAGGAGCCGATATATCGCCTGACGAAGAATACGGAAAACGCGTTGATGTTGCACGATCGTACGAACGGAGGCTCGAAATTAGGGCTGAGCCGATATATCGCCACATAGGGGCGATATATCGCCCTTAGTAATTTTTTTTATTTTTGTTTTTAATTTTAAAACTAAACCTTAACTACTTAGACCTGCCCCTGAATAGTTTTGACCGAGTCTTCAGCCTCTGATTGACGAATATTCAAATATTTTCAATTATTATTCATTATTTTATTCAAATCAAAATGGGGTTAGTTTCACTCCTTACCTCTATAAATAGGACTTAGTACCCAGCCCTTCCACTCACTCTTCAAGTTGTGATCAGAGACTCCAAGGTGCTAGTGATTCCATAGAGTGATAAACACTTGGGTTGGGAAAAGGCTTTGCCATTCTTAAGCTTTATAAAATACTTGGGAAGTGAGGATTAGTGTATTTCGGTATTGAAGTTAGACCAATCCTTAAGGTCAACTAAGGTACTCTTATTCTTTAAGTCTAGTTCTTTAAAACTCTTTAGTTTTCTTTAGTTCCTTTTATTCAGATCCTAACTTTTGATATTGGTTTTGATTAGGTTCTTGAAATTAAAAGATCTTTCTTGGTAAGTCTCTTATTGAAGGTTTAGTTTCCACAATTATTCTTTACTCTTTAGAAAAACTCACCATTCTTATTGTTGGTTTTAGGAGTGTTCCAAGTCCCGCATTTGTTCTCATATCCCGGTGTTGGTAAGGAAAATAAGATAGATCTTGAATGCTTGTATGATATGTCATGTTATATGTTATGTATATGTTATGTTATATGTTATGTTATCTTATGTTGTATGTTAACATTATGTATAGTATGTTTATAGACCTTGGGCATATGACTTGTCTAGCTAGCAAGCCCCAATAATTTATGGGCATATGACTTGCTTAGCTAGCAAGCCCCACAAATCTATTGGGCATATGACTTCCCTAGTTAACAAGCCCCAAGTAGTATAATGGCCATTGTGGTATTATATGATATATGTTTATAGTATATGTGGATATGTAATAATTTATGAATATGTTTTATGTTGTTAGTAGTTTTCTTTGCTGGGCATTAGGCTCATTCCTTTTTATTTTAGTTTGATGTAGGAAAATAGATACAAAGGCGGAAGGATTCTTGGAAGCTTGGCATGTGTGTTGAGGTGAATGGAGTGGATGGGCTGCGTGTCGATTCAAGGACGGCATTATTTTCTTTAGTCTCTTAAAATTACATTTTATGTATTTTTCGCATTTAGCTTTGTAAAATATTTCATTTAAAGTAATGTTTAATTTTAAAACAATGAGCTCATTAATGTATTACAAATATCATTTTAAAGTTTTCAATAAAGTTATGAATTTTTCTCATGTATGTTCTCTTCAAAGTAGTAGTTATGTCTAGTAGGTTTAATAATCTAAGTCTTAGAAATAGTTGGGTCATTACAGTTGGTATCAGAACAATGGTCCATTTACATGAAATTCTCCTTGATATACACGCTCAAGCTCCGAATCTAACCGCCAATGTAAGTATTTATGTTTTAGTTATTATGTTTATGTATTTTAGCTAATGTTTTAGTCTTATGTTTTCAGTTAAGAATGGATGGAACTTTATCGTATAACGATATCCGAGCCATTAAGGCCTTAAAAAGGATTAGAGAACTAAGAAATACAGTAGGAATATCGGAAAGAATCACTCAGAGATTTTTTTTATTCCATAATCAAATAGTTCATCCCCAAATGACTAAGCAAATAATGATGAGAGCTACAGAACAATATATTTTAGTAATTAGGCTTTTTAAAGATTTTCCTTTTGTAATTGCTGCTTTGGAAGAAATATGGGAGACAATAGATGTCGAAGATGAAATACAAGTGGTGATGCGATATTATTTTCTCATAATTAGGTTTACCTCTAAGATGGAATTTCAATTCACAGGAGAACAAAAGAATAGAATCTTTATGTAATGACCCAACTACTCTAGACTTTGAACCATTAACGAAAACTATACATAGACACTAATCCTTAATAACACTTACAAGTGAAATGATCATAGCTTTATTTAAAAACTTGTAAGAACAAATTGTTAAACTTACATAAAACTCAAAGTAGGATATGGGATCCCATTGTTTTAAAATCAAAACATAACATAATCGTAATTAAAAGAGATTACATAAATAAGTGCGGAAAAATACACATAAAACCATAAGTAAAGACTTCATCCTCGAATCGAAACTCTTGACACTTTGAATCCATTCGGCCTCAATACACATTCCCCAAGCTTCCAGGAACCTTTCCCGCCACTAAAGCTATTTTCCTACACATATAAACAAAAAGGAGTGACCTAATGCCCAGTAAGGAAAATCTATCATATAACCATATACATAAAATTCATAAAGAAACATAACACATATCATAACACTTATGTCACATACATACTATAATGGCCATTATTACTTGGGGTCCCATAAACTAAACAAGTCATATGCCCATTAGATTAGTGGGGCTTGCTAGCTAAGCAAGTCATATGCCCATAATCTATTTGGGGCTTGTTAGTTGTATAGGTCATATGCCCAAGTCTACAAGCATACTTAACATAGCATATTACATAACATAAAATCCTAAGATAACATATAAAATCATATAACACATAAATCCTATCCTATTTTCCTTACCAAAATAACCGGGATATGAGAACTGATTTGGGACCTTGGAACACTCCTAAAAACCATTTATAATAAGGTGAGTATATTGAAGAAAAGGGATGAAAGTGATGAAGGAACTATACTAAAAATATACTTACCAAAATCCTTGTGCTCAAGAACTTAGATTTCATAACCAAGAATAGGAATAAGGTAAGAATACTGAGTAGAGGATTATGAGAACTTTAAAGAAAATAATATAGAAATGGACTAGAGTTTGGGATACCTTGAGTACTTCTATGACCAATCTAAACCTTGAACCGAAATGTGAATAGAACCTTACTTCCCAAGTGTTTGGTAAGCTTATAGTGATCAAGCTTATAATTCCCCCAAGTGTTTACACTCTCACACTAACCTAGCAACTTGAAGCCTCTGAACTTAACTTAATAGATGAATAAATGGCTGGGTACTAGGTCCTATTTATAGAGTTTAGGAATGAAAAGATCTTCATTTAACTTGAATAAAAATAATGGCTTTTTAAGTGAAAAACATTTGAATTATCGTTCAGCAGAGGCTGAAGACTCGTTCAGAAAGATGCTGGACTTATCAAGAGGTTAAGGATTTGAATGAGAACGTTTTTGAAAACTTTCAAAAATTCACTGAATGAGGCGATATATCGCCTGGGCCAGTATGCCTGAGGCAATCGTGCGACATTTTTTTTTTTTTTTCGTGCTGCGATATATCGCCCCCTATAGCTGCGATATATCGGCATACGCTGAATATTTAAACACGAAATTACACATTTTTAGCTTAATTTGAATTGAGTAAACAACCTTACCTAAGCCCTCTAACGTTTTCAAAGCTGCTGACTGACCCTAGGATATTCAAATTTTAGCCTTAATAAATTTATTCCTCAAAATACTTAATCATTATTAAACATACACTTGACATGTGCTATTATCTTATTGGGTATTATCTAAACCTTATAATATAATAAATATTACCGTCAATATCAGTCATATTAATCAAACCTTAGGTTAAAATTAATATTCTTAAACTATAGGTTAAACTTAGAAAATCTACAAGTATTACTATGAGTGTCCAAATAAATCCCGGTCTGAACCACAAATCCACAGTCATAACAATAATACTACTATTACTATAATACTACTATCTAACTAGTTAAGTAAAGTTCTTGGACTCTACACTTTACGAATCTTCCTCGAGGAATTTTTGAGGCTCACAGAAATGATGATTATGAAGAGATAAATGATGACATGTTAGATGAAGGACTTGATGTAGAAGATCCCGATTTTTAGAATAGATTAGTTTCTTTATTTATTTTATTTATTATTATGCCTTTATGATTGTACTTAGTGAAAACTGTTTTTCCAAATTAATATCATTGTTATTTTGATGAAATGTATGATTTTGGTTTTATTTTGCAATCATAATAAATAATAAATTTAATAAATAATGGCTAAGTTCGGTGAGGGTGGACACAAATCAATGAACCAAGGTTCTATATTGAGAGTTAGGGGGCCATAGTAGTGGGAACGATTTTACTGATCCCAGCCCTCCCTCAGTATGATTAACTTTGGAACAACGATGAGTTTCGAGCTTGAGAATTAAGTCATATAGGATAATTAGAAACACACTTAGAAAATAATAAAGATGGCTTATTTTTCTAAGTTTAGAAACACACCCTAATTATAAAGAAGGCTTATATTCTTTTCATAATAAATCATAATTAATAGGTCCGAGTTATATTTGCTTAGATTAAGTTTTCGCTTTAGAGCCTATTAAGGTAAGTTCTAACATGTTCTTCTCGACTGTTAGAACTCTGCTGAAGATGTCACTCAGAAGATCTGCTTGCAACAATGTCAATGTCCCCAACATCGCTCCTAAGAGTAATGAAGCCCCTTCAGTTCGCAGAAGGGGAGTGCGTGCTAATGCCAACCGAAATGCATCACCGCCGCCGGTTGACAACACTACATAAATTGCCAGGCTACGACAACAAGTTGAGGAATTACTGCAGCAACAACGACTACAGACTCAGCCTCAGCCACAATCACAGCCTCAACAAATGGCCCCATCACCCCAACAAGTTGGTCCATATGGGGGATGGCCAATGGCGAACTATGCGCCATACCCAGCTCAGCACATGGAGCCAGTTTATGAGCGATTTCGTAAGCAACACGCTCCAAACTTTGAAGGGACAACAGACCCCTTCGAGGTGGAAGAATGGCTCAGAAATGTGGAGCCAATCCTGATACACATGAACCTCGGTGCCGCGGACCGCATATTTTGTGTTTCGTCTCTGCTCAAGAAAGATGTTAGAATATGGTGGGATTTAGTTCAGCAGACTCACGATGTCGCCACCATGACTTGGACCAGATTTATGGAGCTGTTCCACAAAATGTACTACAATTTGGCAGTCATCGCTTCAAGAGTCGAGGAGTTTGCTGGTCTGAAGCAAGGGAGTTTATCAGTAGCAGAATATGCTCGGCAGTTCGACCGATTAGCCAAGTTTGCACCGGAAAAGGTTCCAATTGATTTTCTGAGGGTGACCAAGTTCGTTAGAGGAGTTAGACCAAATATTGAGCTAGGGGTTAAACTAGCAAACCTAGGAAATACTACCTATGCCGATGTTCTAGAAACAACAATAGAAGTAGAAAGGCTTCAGGCGAACGTTAGTAAAGAAGAGGCCAGTAAGCCTGAGCCTAAACATCAAAGTGAGCCTCAGAATGGTCGGAACAACAACAACAACAATCAGTCCAGCAACAATAGTAATGGTCAGAAGAGACGACAACCTGACAATAAGCAGTCCGATAACGATAAAAGAGCACGGACAAACAATGGAGGTAATTGGCCGGGTTATGTAGAATACCCACAATATGCTAAATGCCAAAAGAAACATACTGGTGAGTGCCGCGCAAACACCAAGGTATGCTACAACTGTGGTCAGGAAGGACACCAGAAGAGAGACTATCCCCAGCTCAAGATAGAGGGGAAAAAGGAAGACAAGATGGTTCGTGCCAGGGTATTTGCCTTAACCCAAGGAGAAGCTGATGCTAGCAATAAAGTAGTTACATGTCAGGTTTCTATCCTCCATAATATATGTTATGTATTATTTGATTCGGGAGCCACTCATTCATATATCTCGTTAGGAATGATAGAGAAATTAGACAAACCTTGTGAAAAATTTAGAACTAGGTTTGTAACCGAGTTGCCTTCGGGTGAAGTAGTCCTATCATCACGGATAGTACGAGGCATACCGATCAAGATAGAGGGCGTAGAACTAGAAGGATATCTGATAGAACTTGAGATTAAAGACTTCGACATGATACTTGGAATGGATTGGCTAGCAAGGCATGGCGCAACCATCGACTGCAAACGTAAGCAAGTGATTTTCGAAACTCCTGACGGTCAGAGACTATGCTTTATGGGAAAGGTTTCAGGTCTACGCACACCGCTTATTTCATCACTTAAAGCTCAGAAGATGATAGAAAAAGGATGTCAAGCAATTTTAGCTAGCGTCACGGATGTGGTCAAGGAAACACCGCTAAAATTTGGAGACGTTCATATTGTAAAGGAATTTCCCGAAGTATTTCCTGACGACTTACCAGGGTTGCCGCCAACTCGGGAAATTGACTTCACAATCGAATTAGTACCGGGCATTGAGTCTATCTCCAAGGCACCATATCCGATGGCACCTACCAAACTCAAGGAGTTAAAGACGCAGCTACAAGAACTCTTAGACTTGGGATTCATTAGACCGAGCCATTCGCCATGGGGAGCACCGATTCTATTTGTGAAGAAGCAGGATGGGAGTATGCGGATGTGCATAGATTACCGTGAGCTGAATAAGGTGACGATTAAGAACAAGTATCCGCTACCCTGAATTGACGACTTGTTTGATCAATTCCAAGGAGCGACCGTGTTCTCAAAGATTGATTTATTGTCCGGGTATCATCAACTCAAAGTGCGGAAAGAGGATATTCCTAAGACAGCTTTTAGAACTCGTTATGGGCATTATGAGTTTTTAGTCATGTCTTTCAGTCTTACCAACGCTCCAGCTGCGTTTATGGATTTAATGAATAGGGTCTTTAAGGACTACTTGGATAAATTCGTTGTAGTGTTCATTGACGATATCTTGGTGTACTCAAATGACGAAGTCGAGCACGAGAAACATTTAAGGTTAATCTTATTGCGACTAAAGGTGCATCAGCTTTACGCCAAGTTCAAGAAGTGCGAATTTTGGCTTTCACACGTCGCATTTCTCGGCCACATAGTATCTAAGGCTGGAATTGCTATAGACCCATCTAAAGTGGAAGCTGTGAAGGATTGGTCAAGACCAAAGAACGCATCTGAAGTAAGAAGTTTTCTGGGACTAGCAGGCTATTATCGGAGGTTCGTAGAAGACTTTTCTAAGTTAGCCACTCCGCTTACCAACCTGACTCGGAAGCAGCAGAGGTTCAACTGGAATGATAAGTGTGAAGAGAGTTTCCAGTTGCTAAAGGATAAGCTATGCTCAGCACCAGTACTTTGTTTACCGACACCCAATGACAAGTTTGTAGTCTACTGTGATGTGTCGAAGCAAGGGCTGGGTTGTGTGTTGATGCAGAATGATAAGGTGATAGCCTACGCCTCAAGGCAGCTAAAGGAATACGAGCAACGCTATCCAACACACGATATGGAGTTGGTAGTGGTGGTCTTTACGTTGAAAATCTGGCGCTACTATCTTTATGGAGAACGATGTGAGATTTATACGGACCACAAAAGCTTAAAGTATTTCTTCACTCAGAAAGAGCTCAACATGAGGCAGCACAGGTGGTTAGAGCTAGTGAAGGATTATGATTGCGAAATCTTATACCACACGGGAAAGGCAAACGTAGTTGCTGATGCGCTAAGTAGGAAGAATTATGGAAGTCTAGCATCATTAGCCGGAATAGAAAAGTCGCTACAGCAAAAGCTGATCAATGCTGGAATATAAATAGTCATTGGTAAACTGGCTAACTTGTCCATCCAGTCAAGTCTGTTAGAAGAAAAACAGATTGGGCAAGGGCATGATGACACGTTAGTAGCACATATGGATGCAGTTAGTGAAGGGAAGGCCACAGATTTCTCAATATCAAGTCAAGGTTTATTGAGATATAAGGATCGGGTATGTGTGCCAAATGATCAAGGGATTCAGATGAATATTCTAGAAGAAGCGCACAACACTCCATACTCAGTTCACCCAGGGTCGACCAAGATGACTCACGATCTTAAGGCAATGTATTGGTGGCCAGGAATGAAGAAGGATATAACAGAGTACGTGTCTAAATGTTTGGTATGCCAGCAAGTGAAAGCAGAACATTAGCGACCTGCAGGCTTATTGCAACTAGTTAGCATTCCAAAATGGAAATGGGACGACATAGCCATGGATTTCGTGATGGGTTTGCCACGAACGAATAAGCAACACGACTCGACTTGGGTAGTAATAGATAGATTAACCATGTCAGCTCATTTCGTGTCTGTCAAAACTACGTTCACAGTAGATCAATACGCAGACGTTTATGTCCAAGAAATAGTACGACTTCATGGAATCCCTAAAACAATAGTATCTGATAGAGGATCAATGATTACATCGAGATTTTGGGGAAGTTTGCAGCAAGCCATGGGTACCAAGTTAAGTCTTAGTGCAGCATTTCATCCTCAGACAGACGGTCAGTCTAAGCATACCACACAAATTTTAGAAGATATATTGCGCGCTTGTGTACTTGATTTCAGAGGATCATGGAGTAAGTACTTGCCGCTGATAGAATTCTCCTATAACAATAGCTACCAGTCAACGATCGGGATGGCACCTTATGAGCTACTTTATGGAAGGAGATGTCGATCACTGTTACATTGGGACGAGGTAGGAGAAAGGCAACTACTTGGACCCGAAGCTGTTAGAGAGGCTCAGGATGCAGTAGCGTTGATTAGAAAACGTATGCTCGCTTCTCAAAGTCGTCAAAAAAGTTATGCGGATGCCAAATGACGTGATGTGGAATTCAAAGTCGGAGCTCAAGTCTTCTTAAGGATATTTCCTATGAAAGGTGTAAAGCAGTTTGGGAAGAAAGGCAAGCTTAGTCCCAGGTTTATAGGTCCTTTTGAGATATTGGACAAAGTGGGAGCAGTTGCATATAGATTAGCCTTACCGCCAGCATTAGCAGATAGTCACAATGTGTTCCACATCTCGATGCTGCATAGATATGTGTCAGACCCATATCACGTCCTCAAGTATGATACGATAGCACTATAGAAAGACTTGAGTTACGAGGAACAACCGGTTAGCATCCTAGATAGATGGATGAAGGAATTACAGTCTAAGAGTATTCCGATAGTCAAAGTCCTATGGAGAAATAGTTCTGAACGAGAGGCAACGTGGGAGTTGGAGGATGACATGTAAGCTCGGTATCCGGAATTGTTTAGTAAGTAAATTTCGGGGACGAAATTCTTTGTAGTAGGGGAGAATTGTAGAGTCCCAGAATATTTACTTAGTTAACAAGCTAGTAATTGTTGTAGTATTTTAGATTTCGTGGATTTTGGTTCAAATCGGGACTTAGTTGGAAACTCCTAGCAATAGTTATGGATTTTATAAGTTTAATCTATAGTTTAAGAATATTAATTATAACATAAGGTTTGATTAATATTGTTGGTCATAAATATGATATTTATTATAACCTAAGGTTTAGATAAAGCCAATAGGATTATGACACTTGTCATAAGCATGATTATTAAGGAATTAAGTATTTGACTGATTAAATAACGGAATAGCAGCCTTAGCACCTACCAGAAACTGTTAGGGTCGTATTTTGACTCAGTCAAAGCAGTTATCCAACCTTAATTATGCTAAAAAAGTACAATTTCGTGTTTAGAATATTCACGTATGCCCATATATCGCAGCTAGGAGCTGATATATCGCCTGACGAAGAATATGGAAAACACGTTGACATTGCACGATCGTACGAACGGAGGCTCGGGATTAGGGCAGAGCTGATATATCGCCACATAGGAGTGATATATTTCCCTTACTAATTATTTTTTGTTTTTAATTTTAAAACTAAACCTTAACTACTTAGACCTTCCCCTGAATAGTTTTGATCGAGTCTTCAGCCTCTGATTGACGAATACTCAAATATTTTTCAATTATTATTCATTATTTTCTTCAAATCAAAATGGGGTTAGTTTCACTCCTTACCTCTATAAATAGGACTTAGTACCCAGCCCTTCCACTCACTCTTCAAGTTGTGATAAACACTTGGGTTGGGAAAAATCTTTGCCATTCTTAAGCTTTATAAAATACTTGGGAAGTGAGGATTAGTGTATTTCGGTATTGAAGTTAGACCAATCCTAAAGGTCAACTAAGGTACTCTTATTCTTTAAGTCTAGTTCTTTAAAACTCTTTAGTTTTCTTTAGTTCCTTTTATTCAGATCCTAACTTTTGATATTGGTTTTGATTAGGTTCTTGAAATTAAAAGATCTTTCTTGGTAAGTCTCTTATTGAAGGTTTAGTTTCCACAATTATTCTTTACTCTTTAGAAATACTCACCATTCTTATTGTTGGATTTAGGAGTGTTCCAAGTCCCGCATTTGTTCTCATATCCCGGTGTTGGTAAGGAAAATAGGATAGATCTTGAATGTTTGTATGATATGTCATGTTATATGTGATGTTATATGTTATGTTATGTTATGTTATGTTATGTTATGTTGTATGTTAACATTATGTATAGTATGTTTATAGACCTTGGGCATATGACTTGTCTAGCTAGCAAGCCCCAATAATTTATGGGCATATGACTTGCTTAGCTAGCAAGCCCCACAAATCTATTGGGCATATGACTTCCCTAGTTAACAAGCCCCAAGTAGTATAATGGCCATTGTAGTATTATGAATATGTTTTATGTTGTTAGTAGTTTTCCTTGCTGGGCATTAGGCTCATTCCTTTTTATTTTAGTTTGATGCAGGAAAATAGATACAAAGGCGGAAGGATTCTTAGAAGCTTGGCATGTGTGTTGACGTGAATGGAGTGGATGGGCTGCGTGTCGATTCGAGGACGACGTTATTTTCTTTAGTCTCTTAAAATTACGTTTCTAAGTATTTTTTGGATTTAGCTTTGTAAACAATTTAATTTAAATTTATGTTTTATTTTAAAACAATGAACTCATTTATGTATTACAAATATCATTTTAAAGTTTTTAATAAAGTTATGAATTTTTCTCATGTATGTTCTCTTCAAAGTAGTAGTTATGTCTAGTAGGTTTAATGATCTAAGTCTTAGAAATAGTTGGGTCATTACAGTAATGTCCTGTTCGCAGGTGCAGTTCCTGCTGTGACCGGAAGCCTGATCGACCTCGTTGGCGCGACCCCCTCGCCAGAAAAACCATAAATGGTTTGGTTGCATGGCTCCAAATCCTTTACTGACAACTTCATCCTCTCCAGCGAAGACTTATACAGAATTTTTACTGAGCTCCCTGTGTCATCTAGATGTTCATGACCAAAGGATCCGAATGGTGAAACCGGACATGTTGGGCGTCAAGCTCAGAGAGAGTTATCAGTTCTTCCTCTGTTCGAGAATTTTTGGGAGTTCTCTCCTCTACGTTCGCATTTTAATGTCCTGGTCGTGATGTAAGGTTCGGGCGTATCGCTCCCATGCCTTCCCACTATCCCCTGGTAGGTGTGGGCCGCCACAGATGGTTAGCAATGTACCCGCCACTAGAGTTGGCTGTAAAGGGGGTGAGCGTTGGCGTACAGGTGCTTACTCGTTGCCTCCTTGAGCGTCTCGCTGAGAACCTCCAGTGGTTCGTACATATCTTCTCAGGTGTCCTTGCCTAATAAGGAAATCGATCTCATATTTAAGCTGGTTGCACTCGTTGGTGTCATGACCATAGTCGTTGTGAAAACGACAAAACTTAGTTGTATCTCTTTTGGAGATATCTTTCCTGATCGGTGCTGGTCGCTTGCAAGGGACAGTGGTGTTGGTAGCCTGGTACACTTCTGCTCTGCTTTTGACTAGGGCCATGTAATTAGTAAACCTCGGCTCATATCTATTACTTTTAGGGCGCTTATTCTCAGATGTTGACGGCTCGTGGTTCGCCTTTTTCCCTTCGTTTTTCATGTTATTTTTCCGTTGCCATTGGGTTTCCCAGACCCATTGGCGGCTTTGGTGGGATCTTACTTCGGACCCTGGTCGTCTGCGGGTGCCTTACCTTCGTTGGCAATTGCCTCTTCGAGCTTGATGTACCGATCTGCTCGGTCTAAGATTTCTTGCGTGCTCTTCACCCCATTCTTCCTCAGACTGTTCCAGAGGGACGAATGGCGTCGTACTCCAGTAGTAAGTGCCATCATTTTCCCCTCATCACCAACTATCTTAGCCCCAGCAGCGGCTCACATAAAACTTTGGACATACTCCTTCAAGGATTCACCCTCCTTCTGGCGTATCTCGACTAGTTGGTTGGCTTCGGTCGGATGTACTCGACCAGTGTAAAATTGCCCGTAAACCTCTTTCATGAACATTTCCCATGACACTATGCTAGCAGGAGGGAATTTGAAAAACCACTCTTGAGCAGTGTTGGATAAGGTGGCCGGAAAGATTCTACATCGAGCATCATCTGACACCTTCTAGATGTCAATTTGTAACTCGACCAATTGGTTGGCTTTTGTCGGATGTACTCGACCAGTGTAAAATTGCTCGTAAAAATCTTTCACAAACATTTCCCATGACACTATGCTAGCAGGAGGTAATTTGAAAAACCGCTCTTAAGCAGTGTCGGATAAGGTGGCCGGAAAGATTTTGCATCGAGCGTCATCTGACACCTTTTGGATGTCAATTTGTATCTCGAATTTATTCACATTAGATATTGGGTCTCCAAATCCATTGAAGTTGGGTACGATCGACATCTTAAATTTGCTTGGGGTTGCAGCCATTGCTATTCTTTGTATGAACAGAGTGCCTCTTCTCCGATCATAATCAATGTGGGATGTTCGGCTCCCCACTAACTGCTGGACAGCCTGATTCAGCGCATCAACTTGGGCCAGTACAACGTCTGGTACTGTTGGGGCGACCGGTGCTAGAAGGGCATACTCTTCATGCCTTTCCTGCCTGTCATTGAGTACGTCCCTCAAATCATCATCCCTATGCCTTTGCTCATTAGTGCCCAGTCGATCAAAGATGTTAGGCTGCCTAGGCTGCCCTCCAGCAGTATGGATCGTCGGCCGATTTTTTCTTGGTGGGGGATTCCATTCTCCACCCCTCTCTCATTGCCTTTGACCAACATTTCCTTTGCCGGAATCAACTTCATTGTAGTCATGGCCATACCCAAAACGTGACCGACTATGGTGTGACCTACTGATCGCGTTATTTCCCCCTCCCCTCGATGGCATGTCATGTTCGTTAGGTGGAGGTCTGCGTTGGTCGGTGGGTCCCCGGGCATTATTATGTCGTGGGGGGCCCTTGACCGCAGAGCCTGACTCGACCTGTCTCCTGCCAGCAAAAGGACATTGTCCCCTGCTAGGTGGATTTGGCTCCTCAGCAGTTTGGCATCTAGGGCTTCGGGGAGGCTGCCCAGCCCTATTCTGCCTTTGCTGCTGGGGATTATCTCGACTAGCGTGAGAGGGAGGTTGCTGCTCAGAATGTTGAAACAAAATATCCTGTTGAGCAGCAGGAGGCTGCTTCGGCCTTTGAGGGCTTGCTATTGGATGCGAAGTGTGGTAATTTTGTGGGCAATTTGAATGCAGATCTTGTTGTGGCAGTACACTCGGTGGCTTATCCGGTTGAGAAGCTAGCTCGGGCTATCCTTGAGCCAACTGAATGGCTGCTTCCAGGGTGGCAGTGGCGTCCCTCTATTGCTGAACCATGTCGGCCTGCCTCTCATTCAGTTCTTTGCTTTGCCTATCAATTTCTCTCTGTTGCAACGCCATTGTTTCAGCCACATTTTCTTGATTACCCCTTAGATTGGCTAACTCTTCCTGCAACACAATCAGTGTCGTCCTCAAGGTCTCAGAATCCATTTCCTCCTCTTCAAACTTCACTTGTGGCTCATCCTCAGCCACATTTTGTGGAGGAGGCTGAGATGGTGCAGAGCCAGAAAGCACCAAAATGTTGACCCTCAAATTGGTCAATGACACGAAGCTAAGTAAAGCGATAGAGAATGAGATGAAATCAAGATGCAAAGATAAATAACACAAAAGATTTATATTGGTTCGGCCCCAATAAAATGGTAATGACCTACATCCACTTAGTGTTCTTATTGATGTAAAATCCCAAGAGCTGTGATCAATGAACTAGGGTTCACGAGTTTCACAAGCTTTTGAATGAATACAATTATGGTGGATAAAAAAACTCTATTTCTCGCTAAGAATTATGAAGTTCCCAAAAGTAAAAATGCAAAAGTCCATTCTCTTGAGCCCTTTGATTCTTATTTATAGGCTCAAGGAGTTCTACATGGGCCAATGGCCTTAATTATATTTAATACAGGCGTATCTAAATAATAATGGCCATTACAACTAATGCGTAATGGTAAGATTACATATATGAAGGAAATAAATGAATATACGTGACCAGGCTGGTCGCCCATAATTATGACGTCTGATGAGCCAATTCTCTTCTGGTCGATGGTCGAACAGACCATATGTAATGACCCAACTATTTCTAAGACCTTGGACCATTAAAACTACTAAACTTAGCTACTACTTTTGAAGGAAACATAAGAAATAATCATAACTTTATTAAAACTCCAAAATAAATATTGTATCAATAACATAAAATTATAAGTTTAAAATGTAATATGGCATGGGTACCCATTGTTTGTAAAACATAAAACATAACTTTAAATCAATTGTTCAAAAAGTAAATACGGAATTACAAAAGAAACATAATTCAAAAGACTAAATAAGCATCATCCTCGATCGACACGCAGTCCACTCAGTCCATTCATCCTTAACACACAAGTCAAGCTACCTCGAATCCTTCTGCCTCCATATCTATTTTCCTGCATCACACTAAAAATAAAGGAGTAAGCCTAAGGCCCAGCAAGGAAAAATCTACTAACAATCATAGATCATAAACATAAGGCTATAAACATATGACTAATAAAACATATATCATATAAGACTATAATGGCCATCATACTTCTTGGGGCTTGTTAACTAAGCAAGTCATATGCCCATAAATTTTGTGGGGCTTGCTATCTAAGCAAGTCATATGCCCATAAATTATTGGGGCTTGCTAGCTAGACAAGTCATATGCCCAAGGACTATAAAACATACTATACATATACATATCATAACATAAGCTTAACATAACATAAATATAACATATCATAAAAGCACATAAAGTCTATCCTATTTTCCTTACCAAAAGCTGGGATATTTGGAAAGAAGAACGAGATTTAGAAACTCCTATAAACCAACAGTAGAAAAGGGCGAGAATATTCAAGACCTTAAGTTTCAAGAACTTAAATACCTAATCAAGAATCAATAACAAGAGTTAGGATCTGAATAAGAGAAACTAAAGAAAACTAAAGAATTATATAGAACTGAACTTAAGGAATATGAATACCTTGATTGACCTATGAATTGGTCTAAACCCCAATACCGAAATCACACTATTTCTCACTTCCCAAGTGTTTATAAAAGCTTAGAATGCTAAAGCTTTAACCCAAAACCCAAATGTATCTCTCTATAGTAACAATAACACCTTGGAGGCTCTGATCAAATGCTTGAAGAATGAAGAAAATGGCTAAGCACTAGGTCCTATTTATAGAGTTCAAGGAGTGAAGCTAACCCCTTTTTAATTTGAATAAATAAATGATTATAAAATGAAAAATATTTGAATTTTCGTTCAACTGACGCCCAGAATTCGGTCAAAATCATTCAAAGGCAGGTCTAAGTGTTTAAGGGTATTTTTAAAATTCAAAAAGTCATACTTTCAAAAATATACTCATGGAGCCGATATATCGCCCACCCTAGGCGATATATCGCCTCCCCCAGTATTCCCGAGGCTCGTTCGATCATTCGTGCAAAGTCGACGTGTTTTCCGTATCTTTCGTTAGGCGATATATCGACCCCTATGCTGTGATATATCGGCATACGTGAATATATTAAACACATAATTGCACTTTTTCAGCATAAATTGAATTGGATAACAACTTTGATTGAGTCATAATACGAACCTAACAGTTTCTGGAAGGTTTTAGAGCTTCTAGATCTTTCTTTTATTAAAACTATCCATAGAAAATACTTAATTCCTTAATAATCATGATTATGACAAGTGTCATGCTCTTATTGGCTCTATCTAAACCTTAGGTTATAATAAATAATATATCTAGGACCAGCAATATTAATCAAACCTTATGTTATAATTAATATTCTTAAACTATAGGTTAAACTTATAAAATCTATAACCGCTGCTATGAGTTTCCAACTAAGTCCCGACTTGAACCAAAATCAACGGTAACTAACATACTACTACTACTACCTAACTAGGCTAAGTAAATATTCTGGGACACTACAATTCTCCCCTTCTACAAAGAATTTCATCCCCGAAATTTACTTACCAAACAATTCCGGATACCGGGCTAACATGTCCTCCTCCAACTCCTACGCTGCCTCCCGTTCATAACTATTACTCCATAGGACCTTAACAATCGGAATAGTCTTGGACCGTAATTCCTTCATCCCTCTATCTAGGATGCTAATTGGTCGTTCCTCATAACTCAAGTCTTTCTGGAGTGCTATTGTATCATACTTGAGGATGTGAGATGGGTCTGACACATATCTACGCAGCATCGAGATGTGGAACACATTGTGGCTATCTACTTCAGCTGGCGGTAGGGCTAATCTATATGCAACTGCTCCCACTTTGTCCAATATCTCAAAAGGACCTATAAACCGGGGACTAAGCTTGCCTTTCTTCCCAAACCGTTTCACACCTTTCATAGGAGATATCTTTAAGAAGACTTGATCTCTGACTTTGAATTCCACATCACGCCGCTTGGCATCCGCATAACTTTTCTTACGGCTCTGAGCAGAGAGCATATGCTTTCTAATCAGCGCTACTGCATCCTGAGCTTCTCTAACAGCTTCGGGTCCAAGAAATTTCCTTTCTCCTACCTCATCCCAATGAAACGGCGATCGACACCTTCTTCCATAAAGTAGCTCGTAGGGTGCCATCTCGATTGTTGACTGGTAGCTATTGTTGTAGGAGAATTCTATCAGCGGCAAATAGTTACTCCATGATCCTCTGAAATGAAGTACACAAGCGCGCAACATATCTTCTAAAATCTGTATGGTACGCTTAGAATGACCATCAGTCTGAGGATGAAATGTCGTACTAAGACTTAACTTGGTACCCATGGCTTGCTGCAAGCTTCCCCAAAATCTTGATGTAAACACCGATCCTCTATCGGACACTATGGTCTTAGGGATTCCATCCATTCTTACTTTCTTGAACATAAATGTCTGCATACTGATCTGCTGTATACGTAGTCTTAACAGGGCAGGAAATGAACTGACTTGGTTAGTCTATCTACTACTACCCAAGCCGAGTCGTGTTGCTTATTTGTTCATGGTAGTCCTATCACGAAATCCATGGCTATATCGTCTCATTTCCATTCTGGAATACTGAGTGGTTGCAATAAGCCTGCAGGCCGCTGATGTTCTGCTTTCACTTGCTGGCATACTAAGCATTTAGACACATACTCTGCTATATCTTTCTTAATTCATGTCCACCAATATAATGCCTTAAGGTCGTGAGTCATCTTGGTCGACCCTGAGTGAACTGAGTATGGGGTATTGTGCGCTTCTTCCAAAATCTTCATCTTAATTCCATGATCATTCGGCACGCATACCCGATCCTTATACCTCAAGAACCCCTGTCCTGATGTTGAGAAATCTGTGACCTTGCCTTCTTTAACTACATCCATATGTGCTACTAATGTGTCATCATGCTCTTGCCCGATCCGTATATCTTCTAACATACTTGACTGGATGGACAAGTTAGCCAGTTTACCAATGACTACTTCTATTTCGGCATTGATCGACTCCTGCTGTAGCGGCTTTTCTATTCCAGCTAACGCTGCTAGGCTTCCATAACTCTTCCTGCGTAGCGCATCAGCAACTACATTTGCTTTTCCCGGGTGATATAGGATTTCACAGTCATAATCCTTTACTAATTCTAACTAGCTGCCTCATGTTAAGCTCCTTTTGTGTGAAGAAATACTTTAAGATTTTGTGGTCTGTATAAATCTCACACCGTTCTCCATAAAGATAATGGTGCCAGATTTTCAATGCAAAGACCACCACTGCCAACTCCATATCGTGCGTTGGATAGCGTTGCTCATATTCCTTCAGCTGCCTTAAGGCGTAGGCTATCACTTTGTCATTTTGCATCAGCACACAACCCAATCCTTGTTTCGACGCATCACAGTAAACTACAAACTTGTCGTTGGGTGTCGGTACACAAAGTAATGGTACTGAGCATAACTTATCCTTAAGCAACTGGAAGCTTTCTTCACACTTATCCGCCCAGTTGAACCTTTGCTGCTTCCGGGTCAGGTTGGTGAGCGGAGTGGCTATCTTAGAAAATCCCTAGACAAACCTCTGATAATAACTTGCTAATCCCAGAAAATTTCTTACCTCAGACGTGTTCTTTTGTCTTGGCCAATCCTTCACAGCCTCTACCTTAGACGGGTCTACAACAACTCCTTCCTTGGATACTATGTGGCCGAGGAATGCTACTTGCGAAAGCAAAAATTCACACTTATTGAACTTAGCGTAAAGTTGATGCTCCTTTAGCTGTAACAAAGTCATCCTTAAATGTTCCTCGTGTTCGATTTCATCCTTTGAGTATACCAAAATATCGTCGATGAATACTACGACGAATTTGTCCAAGTAATCATTGAAGACCCTATTCATTAAATCCATAAACGCGGCTGGAGAGTTGGTAAGACCAAAAGGCATAACTAGAAACTCGTAATGTCAATAACGAGTTCTAAAAGCTGTCTTAGGAATATCCTATTCCCATACCTTGAGCTGATGATACCCGGACCATAGACCGATCTTTGAAAACATGGTTGCTCCTCGGAGTTGATCAAACAAGTCATCAATCCGGGGTAACGGGTACTTATTCTTAATCGTCACCTTATTCAGCTCGCAGTAATCTATGCACATCCGCATACTTCCGTCCTTCTTCTTCACAAATAGAACCAATGCTCCCCATGGCGAATGGCTCGGTCTAATGAAACCCAAGTCTAAGAGTTCCTGTAGTTACGTCTTTAACTCATTGAGTTCGGTAGGTGCCATCCAGTATGGTGCCTTGGAGATAGGCTCGGTGCTCGGTACTATTTCGATTGTGAAGTCAATTTCCCGAGTCGAAGGTAACACTAGTAAGTCGTCAGGAAATACTTCTGGAAATTCCTTTATAATGCGGACGTCTCAAACCTTTAGTGGTGTTTCCTTTACTACATATGTGACGCTGGCTAAGAATGCGTGACATCCTTTTTCTATCATCCTCTGAGCTTTGAGAGATGAAATAAGCGGTGTGCGTAGTCCTGAAACTTTTCCCATAAAGCATAATCTCTGACCGTTAATAGTCTCGAACATCACTTTCTTGCATTTGCAGTTGATGGTTGCGCCATGCCTCGCTAGCCAATCCATTCCCAGTATCACGTCAAAGTCTTTGATCTCTAGCTCTATCAGGTCTCCTTCTAGTTCTACATCCTCAATTTTGATCGGTACGCCTCGTACTACCCGTGATGATAGGACTACTTCGCCCGAAGGCAATTCTGTTACAAACCTAGTACTAAATCTTTCACAAGGTTTGTCTAATTTCTCCATCATTCCTAATGAGATATATGAGTGAGTGGCTCCTGAATTAAATAATACTGAACATACATTATTGAGAATAGAAATCTGACTTGTGACCACTTTATTGCTAGCGTCAGCTTCTCCCTGAGTTAAGGCAAAGACTCTGGCAGGAACCATCTTATTGTCCTTTTTCTCCTCTGGCTTAAGCTGGGGACATTCTCTCTTCTGATTTCCTTCCTGACCACAATTGTAGCATCCCTTAGTGTTTGCACGGTACTCACCAGGATGTTTCTTTTGGCACTTAGAGCATTGCGGGTATTCTACATAACTCGACCTACTACCTCCATTGTTCGTCTGTGCTCTTTTATCGTTGTCGGACTACTTGTTGTCAGGATGCCTTCTCTTCTGACCATTACTATTATTGCTATGCTGATGGCTATTGTGGTTTTTGTTTCGACCATTTTGAGGTTGACCCTGCTGTTTAGGCTCGGGCTTACTGGCTTCCTCCTTACTAACATTCGTCTGAAGCCTTTCTACTTCTATAGCCGTTTCTAGAGCATCGAAATACGTAGTATTTCCTGGGTTTGCTAGTTTAACCCCTAGCTTAATCTTTGGTCTATGTCCTCTAACAAACTTGGTATCTCTCAGAAAGTCAGTTGGAACCATCTCTGGTGCAAACTTAGCTCATCGGTCGAACTGCCGAGCATACTCTACTACCGTCAAGTTGCCCTACTTCAGACTAGCGAAATCCTCGACCCTTGTAGCAATGACTGCAGAGTTGTAGTAATTTTTGTGGAACAGCTCCACAAATCTGGTCCATGTCATGGTGGTGATGTCGTGAGTCTGCTAAACCAAGTCCCACCATATTCTTGCATTTTTCTCTAGTAGAGACGAAATGCAGGAAATGCGGTCTGTGTTTCCGAGATTCATGTGCGCTAGGATCGACTCTACATTTCTGAGCATTCTTCTGGCTCGAAGGGATCCGTTGTCCCTTCAAAGTTTGGAGCATGTTGCTTACGAAACTGCTCGTAGATTGGCTCCATGTACTGAGAAGGGTATGGCGCATAGTTTGCCATTGGCCATCCCCCATACAGACCTACTTGTTGGGTTGCTGAAGCCATTTGCCGAGGCTGTGGTTGCGGCAGAGGCGGAGGTTGAGTCTGAGTCTGTTGTCGCTGTTGCTGCAGTAATTCCTCTACTTGCTATTGTAGTTTGACAATTTCTACGGTGTTATCAACTGGCGGTGGCGGTGCACTTCAATTAGCAACAGCACGTACTCCCTTCTGCAAACTGGAGGGGCTTCATTAGTCTCAGGAGCGATGTTGGATGCATTGACATTGGTGTGTGCTGGCCTTCTGAGCGACATCTTCAGCAGAGTTCTAACAATTGAGAAGAACATGTTAGAACTTACCCTAATAGGCTCTAAGGAAAAACTTAATCTAAGAAAACATAACTCAGATCTATTAATTATGACTTCTTATGAAGAGAATTATATAAGCCTTCTTTATAATTAGGGTGTGTTTCTATACTTAGAACAATAAGCCATCTTTATTATTTTCTAAGTGTGTTTCTAATCATCCTATATGACTTAATTCTCAGGCTCGAAACTCATCGTTGTTCCAAAGTTAACCATATTCAGGGAGGGCTGGGATCAGTAAAATCGTTCCCACTACTATGGCCCCCTAACTCTCAATATAGAACTTGGTTCATTGATTTGTATCCACCCTCACCGAACTTGGTCATTATTTATTATGATTGTAAAAAAAAAAAATCAAACTCATACATGTCATTCAAAAATAACAATGATATTTATTTGGAAAAACAGTTTTCACTAAGTACAATCATAAATGCAATGATAATAAATAAAATAAATAAAGAAACTAATCTAATATAAAAATCAAGATCTTCTACATCTGACCCTTCATCTAACATATCATCATCTATCTCCTCATAATCATCATTATTGTGAGCCTCAAAATTCCCTCTAGGAAGATTTGTAAAGATTATTTTTTTTTTTGCTCATTCGAGAATTGGAATTCCATCTTAGAGGTGAACCTAAGTATGAGAAAATAATATCTCATAGCTACTGGTAATTCATCTTCATCATCTATAGTCTCCCATATTTCTTCTAAAGCTACAATTACAATAGGTTAATCTTTAAAAAGTCTAATCACTAAAACATATTGATCAGTTGCTCTCATCATGATTTGTTTAGTTGTTTAGAGGTGACCTATCTCATGGTGGAATAAGAGTAATCTCCGAGTGATTCTTTCTAGCACTCCTATTGTATTTCTTGGCTCTCTAATTCTTTTTAAGGCCTTAATGGCTCATATATTCTCAAAGGTTAAGGCTCCATCCATTCTTAACTGAAAACATAAGGTTAAACACATAAACATAATAACTATAACATAAAACACTTACCTTGGCGGTTAGATTCAGAGCTTGAGCGTGTGTATCAAGGGAAACTTCATGCAAATGAATCATTGCTCTGATACCAACTGTAATGACCCAACTATTTCTAAGACCTTTGACCATTAAAACTACTAGACTTAGCTACTACTTTTGAAGGAAACATAAGAAATAATCATAACTTTATTAAAACTCCAAAATAAATATTGTATCAATAACAAAAAATTAGAAGTTTAAAATGTAATATGACATGGGTACCCATTGTTTGTAAAACATAAAACATAACTTTAAATCAATTGTTCAAAAAGTAAATGCCGAATTACAAAAGAAACATAATTCAAAAGACTAAATAAGCATCATCCTCGATCGACACGCGGTCCACTCAGTTCATTCATCCTTAACACACAAGTCAAGCTACCTCGAATCCTTCTGCCTCCATATCTATTTTCCTGCATCACACTAAAAATAAAGGAGTGAGCCTAAAGCCCAGCAAGGAAAAATCTACTAACAATCATAGATCATAAACATAAGGCTATAAACATATGATTAATAAAACATATATCATATAAGACTATAATGGCCATCATACTTCTTGGGGCTTGTTAACTAAGCAAGTCATATGCCCATAAATTTTGTGGGGCTTGCTATCTAAGCAAGTCATATGCCCATAAATTATTGGGGCTTGCTAGCTAGACAAGTCATATGCCCAAGGACTATAAAACATACTATACATATACATATCATAACATAAGCTTAACATAACATAAATATAACATATCATAAAAGCACATAAAGTATATCCTATTTTCCTTACCAAAAGCTGGGATATTTGGAAAGAAGAACGAGATTTAGAAACTCCTATAAACCAATAGTAGAAAAGGGTGATAATCTTTAAGAATAAAGATGAATATGGGAACTAAACCATCAAGAAGAAACCTACCAAGAAAGACCTTAAGTTTCAAGAACTTAAACACCTAATCAATAATCAATAACAAGAGTTAGGATCTGAATAAAAGAAACTAAAGAAAACTAAATAATTATATAGAACTGAACTTAAGGAATAGGAATACCTTGATTGACCTATGAATTGGCCTAAACCCCAATACCGAAATCACACTATTTCTCACTTTCCAAGTGTTTATAAAAGCTTAGAATGATAAAGCTTTAAAAACCCAAGTGTATCTCTCTATAGTAACACTAGCACATTGGAGGCTTTGATCAAATGCTTGAAGAATGAAGAAAATGGCTGAGCACTAGGTCCTATTTATAGAGTTCAAGGAGTGAAACTAACCCCTTTTAATTTTAATAAATAAATGATTATAAAATGAAAAAGAATTGAATTTTCGTTCAACTGACGCCCATAACGACCCCAAATTTCCTAATAAGGTTTAGGACATTGATTAGGAGGTCAGGAGGACCATAATTGATTATTTGTGCTATTATATGGTTATATGCATGTTTATGTGGATCATATTATTATATGATGGTGAATGCATGCATATGGGTATATATTTTGTTATGGGTGCATTTTGGTAATTTGGCCGTTGAGGGAATAATTGTATAGTTATTTGTATATTGGTAGTTATTGTTGAGGCCACATTATAATGTGGATTTGTTTGAGCTTTTGGACATGGGACAATCGTTGAGTATTAGTTAATGGTTTGGTCATAATGGGATTAAGTTCGGGCTCGGGGTGAGTCCCACGGAAATTTGGTGATTAGAACGTTGGCGGGAGTTAAGGGGTAACGGGATATGAATTATTGGTATTTTGAGAATATTGAGAATAACGGGAATTGGAGGGTGTTAATTATGATTAAAGAGATAGGTGCGAAAGGACGATTTTGCCCTTGGTGGCTGCTAAAGATTTTAATTAAGCTTGAGGGCATTTAGGTCATTTTACATTTAAGGATATATATCAATACTTAGGCTGGAAAATAGTAGAAGGCTGTAGGAGAAAATAGAGCACCTCTTGCTTCATCAACCGATTGCCATTTTTCCCCTTTTCTTCTTCAATTTTTGAAGCTTCTTTTGGGGTATTAAGTTGGGAATCAAGTGTTGGGATCTAGGGTATTGTTCCATCATTGAAGAGGAGTTCATACCGAGCTTGAGGTAAGATTCCAACCACTAGAACTCTGATTTTCTGCTCTGTTTTATTACTGAGTTTAGTTGAGATTTTGGGTTTGAAAGTAGAGAATTCAATGGGGTTTTTGGCAAAGTTTGGGTAGGTTATGATGCCTAGGACTAGTATAGGTGGTATTTGGGTTCATTTGGAAGTTTAAATGGTGTTTTGAAGTTTTTGAAACAGGTTGAAAATGGAGAACTCGAAGGAAGAAGAACCAGGGCCATGTCTGCCTGGTCCTAGCGCTATAGCGCCCAGAGAGTAGCGCTACATCGCTAGCCAGGGCAAAATGTCCCTGGTTGTAGCACTGGGGCGCTAGGGGGGTAGCGCTACCTTGTTTTCTCAGAAGCCTATTTTGGGTATTTTTAAGGGTTTTTGGCTCGGGGTTTCAACCCTTAAGGCTCGGGATCGAATCTACTCACTGTTTGGGTACAATTCAGGGCCCCAGGAGTGAGGTTTATGCTAAGACTCATTTATTGGTATTTTCATTAATTGGATTCCATATTTGGTTATGACTAGGTGAACGCTAAGGGATTAAAAGATCGATCGCTCTCGAAGGTCATTCGTAAAGTGTTTCTCGCTCGAACAAGAGGTAAGAAAACTGCACCTGATTATGTGGTTAGGTTGGGACTAAGTGTTCCCTAGATTTGTATGCATTATTATGTGATTGTGATGGGACTAAGGGCTCCCTATATCTGTATATGATGTCATAAATGGTATTATGCCATGTGACATATGATAAACGGCCTAAGGGTGCCGTAAATAATATTTGCCCACATGGCGTGGCTCGAACACTAGTAGCCGAGGACAGCTTATTAATCACTGAGCTCGGTTAAGGTGGCCGGAGTCAGTGGGTATTACACTGGGGGCAGCCTAAGTGAGCCGAAGATAGTGGGTTAAACAGAGTGAGCGGCCTAAGGATGCTGACCCTAAATATTGTGTAATGATTGAAATGAATTGTTGATTATGATCATGATTGTTGTTGTAATCTGATAAATAAGGTATGTTGATTATCTGGATGGCAAATTGTTAGTTTGTCGATTGTATTCACTGAACAGATGAATGTTGTGAATTGCGGATTAATTGGTTATGAGTTGTGAAATACCTGGTTGTTGAAATTAATCATGCTATATATTATGTTTTCTTGCTAGGGCTCGGCTCACGGGTGCTACGTAGTATTACTACCACTACTACTACTACTGCTGTTGCTGCTACTACTACTACTACTTCTACTACTGCTGCTGCTGCTGCTGACTACCACTACTGCTGCTGCTACTGCTGCTACTACTGTTACTGCTGCGACTACTACTATTATTGCTACTACTACTACTGCTGCTGCTGACTACCACTACTGCTGCTACTGCTGCAACTGCTACTACTACTACTACTACTACTACTACTACTACTACTACTACTACTACTACTACTACTATTACTACTACTACTAGTACCACAACTACTACTACCACTATTACTACTACTGCTGTTGCTGCTACTACTGCTGCTACCACTACTACTACTGCTACTACTGCTGCTGCTGCTGCTGACTACCACTACTGCTGCTGCTACTACTGTTACTGCTGCGACTACTACTACTATTGCTACTACTACTACTGCTGCTGCTGACTACCACTACTGTTGCTACTGCTGCTACTTCTTCTACTACTGCTACTGCTATAGCTGCTACTGCTACAGCTGCTACTGCTGCTGCTGCTACTGCTACTACTACTACTACTACTACTACTACTACTACTACTACTACTAATACTACTACTACTACTACTACTACTACTACTACCACTACTACTACTACCACTACTACTACCACTACCACTACTACTACCACTACCATTACTACTACTATTACTACTACCACTACTACTACTACTACTACCACTGACACTACTTCTACTGCCACTTACTACAACTACTACTATTACTACTACCACCACTACTACTACTACCACTAACACTACAACTACTGCCACTTACTACTACTACTACTACTACTACTACTACTACTACTACTACCACTACCACTACCACTGCTACTACTACCACTACTACCACTACCACTACTATCACTACTACCACTACTACTACTACTACTACTACCACTGCCACTGCCACTACTACTACTGCCACTTACTACGACTACTACCACTACTGCTGTTACTGCTGCTACTACTACTACTACTGCTGCTGCTGACTACCACTACTGCTGCTGCTACTGTTGCTACTACTGCTACTACTGTTACTGCTGCTGCTGCTGGCCACCACTACTGCTGCTACTGTTGCTACTGCATCTACTACTACTACTACTACTACTACTACTACTACTACTATTACTACTACTGCTACTGCTACTGCTACTACTGCTACTGCTGCTGCTGGCCACCACTACTGCTGCTGCTGCTGCTGCTGCGACTACCACTGCTCCCACTGCTGCCAAAACTACCACTAATACTACTGCTGCTGATGACTACCACTACTGCTGCTGCTACTGCTGCTACTCCTACTACTACTAATACTACTGCTGCTGCTGCTGCTGCTGCAGACTACCACTACTACTGCTGCTACTGCTGCTACAACTACTACTACTACTACTACTGCTACTACTACTATTGCTGCTGCTGCTGACTACCGCTACTGCTGCTGCTACTACTACTACTACTACTACTA